>NC_141001.1:24770339-24930287 GCF_052327205.1 Somniosus microcephalus
CAGTGAACGTGCCAGTCTGTGTATTACACACAGTGAACGTGCCAGTCTGTGTATTACATGCAGTGACCGTGCCAGTCTGTGTATTACACGCAGTGACCGTGCCAGTCTGTGTATTACACGCAGTGAACGTGTCAGTCTGTGTACAACACAGTGACCGTGTCAGTCTGTATTACACGCAGTGACCGTGTCAGTCTGTGTATTACATGCAGTGACTGTGTCAGGCTGTGTACTACACGCAGTGACTGTGTCAGTCTGTGTACAACACAGTGACCGTGTCAGTCTGTGTATTACATGCAGTGAACGTGTCAGTCTGTGGATTACACGCAGTGAACGTGCCAGTCTGTGTAACACACTGTACCCATGTGCTGAAATGAGAGTTCCAGGGGACTGTGCTTGTGTTGTGTACAGTAAAGTGTTATGGTATTAAAAAGGACCACATGAATCACCGTACCTGGGTTTCTCTTCAATAACCTGCAAAGAAACAATACAAAGCATCAGTCTGAGTCACCCAACAGATTACAGTCACACTGAGTGCTGCTCTACACGTTTACACATGGGACTTTTGCAGTGTGTTACCCATTTATCAGCAAAAGGGACTTGCATTTATGCAGAAATGAAAATTGGGCGCAGTGTAAAACGGGCTGCCAATTTACTACAAGCTTATTTCACACGACTGCTGTTGACCCATTTCACCCCCTTACAATCTACACCCAATTTTAAATGCCACTGTTGACAGTGGTTTTTCCTGAAGTGCCACGTCCTTCTAGACAAGCGCATATATTTCAGCCATGCAGGTTCAAGGGCATCGACCCATCAAGCTGTCTGCGAGACCGAGCACCCACTAAGCTCAATACCTGCCATCCGAGATCAAGGGCAGCAAATGCGGGGTGGAGGTGGAGGATATCAATAGGGGGTGGAGGATAAAGATAAATACACAGAGAAAATCAAGCAGGCAGCTAGTATTTTCAAAATACAGGAAAATTTACTTGAACAGCGCTGTAATTTCAAAACATTAGTTATATTTTCTTTCTTGTGTTAACAGAGGCTCTCTGTGGTGCCGATCCAGGTTGACTTTCTGACCTTTCACCTGAGCAGCAGTTGGTGTTTTTCCTAATGCCAGTGTTGGTGTGGCGCAATTGGGAACTTGTGTGGGAACTTGAATTCCAAGAAGGGTAGCCAGCCCCATCCTTATGAGTTTGCATGCTTTGCTCATTCAATCCTTGCACACTTATCTACAGCTCAGTGAGCAGACATCCCTCACCTTTGGCATCAGCAATGCCAGCTGGTTGAAGGCGTTCAGCTGCCTTGTGATCTCCTGCATCTCCTCTGTGAGCTTCTCCATGGTGACGTTAATCTCAGCGATCAGCTCAGCTACGTGCGCCGTCGCCACTGCCTCCTGCAGGTCCACCAGGTGCAGGGCCTTGCGCTCTTCCTCGGTCACCAGCTGCCTCATTTTAGCAAACTCCTGCTTAATGCAGTCCACCATCTGTCCCTGAGTCACCTGCACCAATAAAGGG
Organism: Somniosus microcephalus; assembly: GCF_052327205.1. NCBI lineage: Eukaryota > Metazoa > Chordata > Chondrichthyes > Squaliformes > Somniosidae > Somniosus > Somniosus microcephalus. The sequence goes on from NC_141001.1 coordinate 24,771,857, forward strand.
TCGGTCAGAAAGCACATAGGATAGACAGTGTGGCAATGAGTGAGGATACAATATATCAGAGAGTGTTGTAGTGAGTGAAGTATATAGTCAAATCAGACAGTTTGCAATGAATGAGGGGTGCAGTATAACAGGCATAATTGCACAGAATGAGGGGTGTGGTATATCAGGCAATATTGCACTGAATGAGGGATGTGGTATATCAGGCAATATTGCACTGAATGAGGGGTGTGGTATATCAGGCAATATTGCACTGAATGAGGGGTGTGGTATATCAGGCAATATTGCACTGAAAGAGGGGTGTGGTATATCAGGCAATATTGCACTGAATGAGGGATGTGGTATATCAGGCAATATTGCATTGAATGAGGGGTGTGGTATATCAGGCAATATTGCACTGAATGAGGGGTGTGGTATAATAGGCAATATTGCACTGAATGAGGGATGTGGTATATCAGGCAATATTGCACTGAATGAGGGGTGTGGTATATCAGGCAATATTGCATTGAATGAGGGGTGTGGTATAATAGGCAATATTGCACTGAATGAGGGATGTGGTATATCAGGCAATATTGCATTGAATGAGGGATGTGGTATAATAGGCAATATTGCACTGAATGAGGGATGTGGTATATCAGGCAATATTGCACTGAATGAGGGATGTGGTATATCAGGCAATATTGCACTGAATGAGGGGTGTGGTATAACAGGCAATATTGCACTGAATGAGGGATGTGGTATATGAGGCAATATTGCACTGAATGAGGGGTGTGGTATAACAGGCAATATTGCACTGAATGAGGGATGTGGTATATCAGGCAATATTGCACTGAATGAGGGATGTGGTATATCAGGCAATATTGCACTGAATGAGGGGTGTGGTATAACAGGCAATATTGCACTGAATGAGGGATGTGGTATATCAGGCAATATTGCACTGAATGAGGGATGTGGTATATCAGGCAATATTGCACTGAATGAGGGATGTGGTATATCAGGCAATATTGCACTGAATGAGGGATGTGGTATAATAGGCAATATTGCACTGAATGAGGGATGTGGTATATCAGGCAATATTGCACTGAATGAGGGGTGTGGTATATCAGGCAATATTGCATTGAATGAGGGATGTGGTATAATAGGCAATATTGCACTGAATGAGGGGTGTGGTATATCAGGCAATATTGCACTGAATGAGGGATGTGGTATAATAGGCAATATTGCACTAAATGAGGGATGTGGTATATCAGGCAATATTGCACTGAATGAGGGGTGTGGTATATCAGGCAATATAGCATTGAATGAGGGGTGTGGTATAACAGGCAATATTGCACTGAATGAGGGATGTGGTATAATAGGCAATATTACACTGAATGAGGGGTGTGGTATAATAGGCAATATTGCATTGAATGAGGGATGTGGTATATCAGGCAATATTGCACTGAATGAGGGATGTGGTATATCAGGCAATATTGCACTGAATGAGGGATGTGGTATATCAGGCAATATTGCACTGAATGAGGGATGTGGTATATCAGGCAATATTGCACTGAATGAGGGATGTGGTATAATAGGCAATATTGCACTGAATGAGGGATGTGGTATAATAGGCAATATTGCATTGAATGAGGGATGTGGTATATCAGGCAATATTGCACTGAATGAGGGATGTGGTATAATAGGCAATATTGCATTGAATGAGGGATGTGGTATATCAGGCAATATTGCACTGAATGAGGGGTGTGGTATAATAGGCAATATTGCATTGAATGAGGGATGTGGTATATCAGGCAATATTGCACTGAATGAGGGATGTGGTATAATAGGCAATATTGCACTGAATGAGAGATGTGGTATAACAGGCAATATTGCACTGAATGAGGGGTGTGGTATATCAGGCAATATTGCATTGAATGAGGGATGTGGTATATCAGGCAATATTGCACTGAATGAGGGATGTGGTATAATAGGCAATATTGCACTGAATGAGGGATGTGGTATAATAGGCAATATTGCATTGAATGAGGGATGTGGTATAACAGGCAATATTGCACTGAATGAGGGGTGTGGTATAATAGGCAATATTGCACTGAATGAGGGATGTGGTATATCAGGCAATATTGCACTGAATGAGGGATGTGGTATATCAGGCAATATTGCACTGAATGAGGGATGTGGTATAATAGGCAATATTGCACTGAATGAGGGATGTGGTATATCAGGCAATATTGCACTGAATGAGGGATGTGGTATAATAGGCAATATTGCACTGAATGAGGGATGTGGTATATCAGGCAATATTGCACTGAATGAGGGATGTGGTATATCAGGCAATATTGCACTGAATGAGGGATGTGGTATAATAGGCAATATTGCACTGAATGAGGGGTGTGGTATATCAGGCAATATTGCACTGAATGAGGGGTGTGGTATAATAGGCAATATTGCATTGAATGAGGGATGTGGTATATCAGGCAATATTGCACTGAATGAGTGATGTGGTATAATAGGCAATATTGCACTGAATGAGGGATGTGGAATATCAGGCAATATTGCACTGAATGAGGGGTGTGGTATATCAGGCAATATTGCACTGAATGAGGGATGTGGTATATCAGGCAATATTGCATTGAATGAGGGGTGTGGTATATCAGGCAATATTGCACTGAATGAGGGGTGTGGTATATCAGGCAATATTGCATTGAATGAGGGGTGTGGTATATCAGGCAATATTGCACTGAATGAGGGATGTGGTATAATAGGCAATATTGCACTGAATGAGGGATGTGGTATAATAGGCAATATTGCACTGAATGAGGGGTGTGGTATATCAGGCAATATTGCACTGAATGAGGGATGTGGTATATCAGGCAATATTGCATTGAATGAGGGGTGTGGTATAATAGGCAATATTGCACTGAATGAGGGATGTGGAATATCAGGCAATATTGCATTGAATGAGGGGTGTGGTATATCAGGCAATATTGCACTGAATGAGGGGTGTGGTATAATAGACAATATTGCACTGAATCAGGGATGTGGTATAATAGGCAATATTGCACTGAATGAGGGATGTGGTATAATAGGCAATATTGCATTGAATGAGGGATGTGGTATAACAGGCAATATTGCACTGAATGAGGGATGTGGTATATCAGGCAATATTGCATTGAATGAGGGATGTGGTATAACAGGCAATATTGCACTGAATGAGGGATGTGGTATATCAGGCAATATTGCACTGAATGAGGGATGTGGTATATCAGGCAATATTGCACTGAATGAGGGGTGTGGTATATCAGGCAATATTGCATTGAATGAGGGGTGTGATATAACAGGCAATATTGCATTGAATGAGGGATGTGGTATAACAGGCAATATTGCACTGAATGAGGGATGTGGTATATCAGGCAATATTGCACTGAATGAGGGGTGTGGTATATCAGGCAATATTGCACTGAATGAGGGATGTGGTATAATAGGCAATATTGCACTGAATGAGGGGTGTGGTATATCAGGCAATATTACACTCAATGAGGGATGTGGTATATCAGGCAATATTGCACTGAATGAGGGGTGTGGTATAACAGGCATAATTGCAAAGCTTGAGGTTTGTGGTATAACAGATAATATTACACTGAACCAGGGGTGTGATATATCAGACAATATTACACTGAATGAGGGTTGGAATAGTAAACAGCGAGGAGTTGTGGTATATTAGGCAGGAGTAGCAGACAGTGTTGCAGTGGATGAGGAGTGTGATATATCAGGCAGTGTTGCAGTAGGTTAAAGGCTTCTATAGCTTGGCATCTGGCTACTGTATTATAAACTTGTGGGATCAATGTAGTTGGTGGGCGCGCATTCCAAATACAAATTCAGAACTGCGGGAGTTCACGATGAGAAATACACTGAGCAGCTCAGTCCCATCTCTGACCTCATTCTCTACTGAGGTTGACTGACTGCAGGGACACTGCTGTCTGTACAATAAATATTCTTACATCATCTGACAAACCCCATTCATTATCCTCAGAGATTTCATTATAATCCAAGGATTTTTCAGGGGGAACAAGTTTCTTCCATTTTCTGAATTTTGAGAGTGCATCTTGATATTTTTTAATGCTTTTATTTAAAAAAAAAGGTTTTGATAGAAAATGTTACAAATAATATTATATAGACTGTAGACAATGGATTTTGTGAATGAAAAGAATGACTGTGAGCAGAGCAGCAAGAAAGCAGTGAACCATGAGAGGCTGTCAGGGCTGACAGCTTGTGGAAGAAAAGCGTTAATTGAAAGCCATGTAGCGTTTTCTGTTAATCAGAGGCCTTGCTCGTCACCAAGTTCCTTACTGCTGTCCAACACAACTGTGTCAAGGGCAAGAGGCGTCCCAGTGAAGCCTGACGGGGTTTGAATGAAATAAATCGATACAGGTGCAGTCAGCCACGCGAGGGCCCGTTGCTGACGAGGCAAGAATGAATGAAGACGGGTTGAAATTTCAAGTGCCCCGTCCCAGTGTGAGGCAACACAGTGCCGACACTGTCAGGGCAACAACTGGGGCACTGACCCAATGCTTCCTGAAAGATAACTGCACTTCAAACCATTAAACAATACATGAACCGTGCTCTCTCTACCAAGTTTTTTTTCTTTTATAGACTAAATAATTGCTTCCAAAAGACTGATGGTCCTGCCTGCAGTAATAATGCAGCTTTTTTGGGCTCTCAGGCCAGGCCGATGGAACGGAGTCCATGAATTTGGATGGTCACAAACCCTTCTTTCAAGGCATGGTCGCGCAGCACAAAACGACTCCAGCTTCAGCACCAACACAACAACCTCAGTCGCACCAACCATAAGATGACTGGTGTGGGGAATAGGAGTGTCGCAGTGACGGGATGGGGAGGGTGTGCAGCTCTGGGACTGGGGTTAAAGCACATTGTCAGGAGAGTGAAGCAAGAGCTTTATCTTGGATTTTGCTATGCAATAACTAACTTGGCAGTATTTAATAGGGTAGTGTCGAGGGAGCTTTGTCGTTTATCTAACCTGTGCTATACCTGCTCTGGGAGCATTTGATGGGGCGTTGCTCCACATCTAACCTGTCCTATACCCGACACAGAAATGCTTGATACTGGCACTGAGTGCAACACATGGAATGTGCTCCTTTCCTCAGTACCGACATGCCAGACCTTGGCAAGTACAAAAATAAAAGTGTGACAGATTTCTACCTGGTGTAGCTCATTGTCTGACAATTGAGATTTCTGGTATAAAGCAGGTATTTTCTGCACTACTTTAATTCCAGTGAGCAATTCTAGGCCCTGAAACCACTGTGGGCGCAGGCCGCAGCAGGTGACATGACAACGGCAGCGCGCTGGATGGTGCTGGGGCAGTGAGTAAGGGATGCAACATTACTGACTGCAGGGTGTGTGGGGAATATGGGCAATAAAAGAAGTTGAAAAGCAAACTGATTTTTTAAAAATGTAATGCAAATTTGGGGGTAGTCACCGCATTAAAATAAATCCCTGCTCTAAAATCATAAAGAAAACAACTAATTGGATCCTGATCAAAACCCAGTGTCCCGAGTTCAGCTTCACTACCATAATTCTGGTACACCCTTCTTTTACTCCAGTGCCTCATCCAAGTAGCTGTTATTCATGTTTGAGCCTGGAAGGTGAGCACTGGCTGGATTAATTGACCGGGCGATGTCACAACCGAGCTTGACCCCCACAGAATTAGAATTCTCGGCGAATGTTTCCTTCACAAGCTAGAGGCACGAGGCCAGCTCTGATCATCAGGAAATTCAGCACAGGCCAAGAATTAAACCAGGGTCTTTCCTGGTCAGTAAGATTCAGCTATTCACAGAAATCACAGAAACCTCACAGTACAGATAGAGGCCATTTCGGCCCATCGAGCCTGCACCGACACATATCCCACCCGATCCCCGTAACCCCTACACCAACACATATCCCACCCTATCCCCGTAACCCCACGTATTTAATCCCCCCTAACACTAAGGGTCAATTTATCATAGCCAATCAACCTAACCCGCACATCTTTGGACTGTGGGAGGAAACCGGAGCACCCGGAGAAAACCCACGCAAACACGGGGAGAATGTGCAAACTCCACACACACACATTGGATAAACTTGCTGAACCATTAGGACTGTGGCCTTTTCCCCACTCCTGAAATAAAAAAGAAAGACTTGCATCTATATGGCCACATTCACATCCTCAGGACATCCCAAAACGCTTTACAGCCAATGAAGTACCGTTAAAGTATAGTCACCGTTGTAATGAAGGCACGGCTTCTGCTGGGGTGGGATTCCACACCTCTCCCAATCAGCAACTCTTCATGTGTGAACCTCGACACTGAGTTCAGCAGACTACTCAACTGCGAGAGGCATCACAGCCAGGCTCAATCCACACAGATGTATTTTCTCCCAAGGGTCACTGGAAAGTGACCAGCAGAGGGAATCCTCAGTAATTTTCTCTTCCCAGGGGCACTGAGCCTAATTGCAGCACCTCGACCACCAACCTGGCGGAGATCAGCTCACTCACCACAGAGCCAGAGTCCAACCTGGCGGAGATCAGCTCACTCACCACAGAGCCAGAGTCCAACCTGGCGGAGATCAGCTCACTCACCAGCGAGCCAGAGTCCAACCTGGGACTTTGGTCTGTGTGGGGTTCAGTTACACATTGAGCTATCACTTGCTGCAAATTGAACTATAGCCCAATAAGAGCGCTAGTCTCATTTACACTGGAGGCAGTCAGAATCCAGTGATTGGGGAGGTTTTGTTGGAGAGGAAACATTGGCTAAGTTACCCCTATATTTTGTGATTAATAGTGGCAAATTTTTACCAACTAGATGGGACCTTGGTTTTGAATCTTGTGTGTGGCACTGCTGTTAACCACTGCTCCTACACCATCCTGTGTGCATCAGTAAAAGAAAGAAATAACTTGCATTTATATAGTATCTTTCACGATCTCAGGTCATCCCAGAGTGCTTTACAGCCAGTTTTGAATTGTAGTCACTAATGTAATGTAGGAAACACGGCAACCAATTTACGCACAGCAAGGTCCCACAAGCAGCCATGTGATGATGACCAGATAATCTGTTCCCCAACCCTGCACAGCCCGCTTCTACCTCCTTCCCAAGATCCACAAACAGGACTGCCCTGGTAGACCCATCGTTTCCGCCTGTTCTTGCCCCATGGAACTCATCTCTTCCTATCTCGACTCTATTTTTTCTCCCCTTGTCCAGTCTCTTCCCACCTACATCCGCGACTCTTCCGACGCCCTCCACCACTTTAACAGTTTCCAGTTTCCTGGCCCCAACCGCTTCCTTTTCACTATGGACATCCACTCCCTCCACACCTCCATCCCCCACCAGGATGGCCTGAGGTCGCTCCGCTTCTTCCTTGAACAGAGGCCCGACCAGTCCCCATCCACCACTACCCTCCTCCGCCTGGCTGAACTTGTTCTCACATTGAACAACTTCTCCTTTGACTCCACTCACTTCCTCCAAATCAAAGGTGTTGCTATGGGAACCCGCATGGGTCCTAGCTATGCCTGCCTTTTCGTGGGATGTGTGGAACATTCTTTGTTCCAGTCCTACTCAGGTCCCCTTCCTCACCTCTTTTTCCGGTACATTGATGACTGTATCGGTGCCGTTTCCTGCTCTCGCCCTGAACTAGAAAATTTCATTCACTTTGCTTCCAATTTCCTACCTTCCCTCACCTTCACATGGTCCATCTCCGACTCTTCCCTTCCCTTCCTCGACTTCTCAGTCTCCATCTCTGGGGATAGGTTATTGACAAACATTCACTACAAGCCCACTGACTCCCAGCTACCTGGACTATACTTCCTCACACCCCGCTTCCTGTAAGGGCTCTATTCCATTCTCCCAGTTTCTCCGTCTCCGCAGCATCTGCTCTGACGATGTCACCTTCCATACCAGTGCTTCCGACATGTCTTCCTTTTTCCTCAACCGAGGATTCCCCTCTACTGTGGTTGACACAGCCCTTGACCATGTTCGTTCCATCTTCCGCACTTCTGCTCTCTCCCCTGCCCCTCCCTCCCGGAACCACGATAGGGTTCCCCTTGTCCTCACCTTTCACCCCACCAGCCTCCACATTCAACAGATCATCCTCTGCCATTTCTGCCACCTCCAACGTGAACCCACCACCAAACAAATCTTCCCCTCACCTCCCCTTTCAGCATTTTGAAGGGACCACTCCCTCCGCGACACCTTGGTCCACTCCTCAAACACCCCCAACAGCCCTTCTCCTTCACCTGGCACCTTCCCGTGCAAGCGCAGGAGATGCAACACATGCCCTTATACCTCCCCCCTTCCCACTGTCCAGGGCCCCAAACACCCCTTCCAGGTGAAACAGTGATTTACTTATACTTCTTGCAATCTAGTATACTGTATTCACTGCTCACGATGTGGTCTCCTCTACACTGGGGAGACCAAACGCAGATTGGGTGACCGCTTTGCGGAACACCTCCGTTCAGTCCGTATGGGTGACCCTGAGCTTCCGGTCGCCTGTCATTTTAATTCACCGCTCCATTCCCACTCGGACCTCACCGTCCTCGGCCTCTTGCACTGTTCCACGGAAGCTCAACGTAAACTCGAGGAACAGCACCTCAACTTCCGATTAGGCACTTTACAGCCTTCTGGACTCAACACAGAGTTCAACAATTTCAGATCATAACCTCGGCCCCTATCACATATGTATATTTTGTCCACACTTTTTTATTTCTTCTCCCCCACATGGCAGCTGTCTCTCATTCCGCCAGCGCAATTTACACTTCATCTAGAACCATCCTTTGTTTCTTAACCTGTCCCATTACCATCTCCTCTCGCCTTGAATATCTCTTAATGTCTCTTAACCTCTCCTGCCTTCTATCCTATCACAGACCTTCCCTTTTGTTCTTTCCTCCCCTCCCCCCTTTCCCAGCCCCTACACTTGCTTAAAGATCTGTTCCATTTCCTGCTTTTTTCCAGTTCTGACGAAAGGTCATCGACCTGAAACGTTCACTCTGTTTCTCTCTTTACAGATGCTGCCTGACCTGCTGAGTATCTCCAGCATGTTCTGTTTTTATTTCAGATAATCTGTTTTAGTGATATCAGTTGAGGGATAAAAATTGACCAGGACACCCTGGAGAACTCCCCTTCCTGGAGAACTCCCCTTCCTGGAGAACTCCCCTTCTTTGCTTCGATAGTGTCATGGGAACTTTTACGTCCACCTGAGAGGGCATTCAGAGCCACGGTTCAACATCTCATCTGAAAGATCGTACCTCAGTGAAGCATAGTTATAGTCATAGAGTTATACAGCACAGAAAGAGGCCCTTCGGCCCATCGTGTCTGCCCCAGCCATCAAGTCCTATCTATTCTAATCCCATTTTCCAGCACTTGGTCCGTAGCCTTGTATGCTATGGCATTTCAAGTGCTCATCTAAATGCTTCTTGAATGTTGTGAGGGTTCCTGCCTCTACCACCCTTTCAGGCAGTGAGTTCCAGATTCCAACCACCCTCTGGGGGTCCTGGTGCACGAAACTCAAAAGGTTAGTATGCAGGTGCAGCAAGTGATTAAGAAGGCCAATGGAATGTTGGCTTTCATTGCTAGGGGGATAGAATATAAAAATAGGGAGGTATTGCTTCAGTTGTACAAGGTATTGGTGAGACCGCACCTGGAATACTGCGTACAGTTTTGGTGTCCATACTTAAGAAAGGACATACTTGCTCTCGAGTCAGTACAAAGAAGGTTCACTCGGTTAATCCCGGGGATGAGGGGATGGACATATGAGGAGAGGTTGAGTAGATTGGGACTCTACTCATTGGAGTTCAGAAGAATGAGAGACGATCTTATTGAAACATATAAGATTGTGAAGGGGTTGGATCGGGTGGAAGCGGGGAAGATGTTCCCGATGATGGGTGAAACTAGAACTAGGGGGCATAGTCTTAGAATAAGGGGCTGCTCTTTCAAAACTGAGATGAGGAGGAACTACTTCACTCAGAGGGTGGTAGGTCCATGGAATATGCTGCCCCAAAAAGCTGTAGAAGCTACATCATTACATAAATTTAAAACAGAAATAGACAGTTTCCTAGAAGTAAAGGGAATTAAAGGTTACGGGGAGCGGGCAGGAATTTGGACATGAGTCTAGGTTCAGATCGGTCATGGCCCTGTGGGTAGCGGAGCGGGCCCAGGGGCCGTGTAGCCTGATCCTGCTCCTATTTCGTGTGTCTAATTCTGTTAGATTCAGGAGATGGTTCTGTGATAGTGGATTGGCGGTTAGGATCAGATCAGCCATGATCTTATTGAATGGCGGAGCAGGCTCGAGGGGCCAATTGGCCTACTCCTGCTCCTATTTCTTATGTTCTTAAACCTCTTGAAACTATGCCCCCTGGTTACTGACCCCTCTAAGGGGAAAAGTTCCTTTCTATCTGCCCTATCTATGCCCCATATAATTTTGTACACCTCAATCAGGTCCCCCCTCAGCCTTCTCTGCTCCAAGGAAAACAACCCCAGCCTGTCCAGTCTCTCTTCATAACCTCCCTGCTCTTATATTCTATGCCTCGGCTAATGAAGGCAAGTATCCCATATGCCTTTTTAACCACCTTATCTACCTGTCCTGCTGCCTTCAGGGATCTACGTACATGCACACCATTCATTGTGTATCCTCTTGCCTGGTTAGTCCTCCCAAAATGCATCACCTCACACTTTTCAGGGTTAAATTCCATTTGCCACTGTTCTGTCCATCTAACCAACCCATCTATATCGTCCTGTAACCTGAGGCTTCCCTCCTCACTATTTACCACTCCACCAATTTTCGTGTCATCTGCGAACTTACTGATCATACCTCCTACATTGATACCTAAATCATTAATGTACACTACAAACAGCAAAGGACCCAGCACCGATCCCTGTGGTACACCACTGGACACAGGCTTCCAGTCACAAAAAAAACCTTCGACCATCACCCTCTGCCTCCTGCCACTAAGCCAATTTTGGATCCAATGTGCCGAATTGCCCTGGATCCCATGGGCTCTTACCTTCTTGACCAGTCTCCCATGTGGGACTTTGTCAAAATCCTTACTGAAGTCCATGTAGACTACATCAACTGCACTACCCTCATCCACACACCTAGTCACCCCCTGAAAAAATTCAATCAAATTGGTTAGACATGATCTCCCCCCTGACAAAGCCATGCTGACTATCCCTGATTAATCCTTGCCTCTCCAAGTGGAGACTAATTCGGCCTCTCAGAATTTTTTCCAATAATTTCCCTACCACTGATGTTAGGCTCACTGGCCTGTAATTCCCTGGTTTATCCCTACTACACTTCTTGAATAATGGTTCTACATTAGCTGTCCTCCAGTCCTCTGGCACCTCCCCTGTGGCCAGAGAGGTTCTGAAAATTTGTGTCAGAGCCCCTGCAATCTCCTCCCTTGCCTCACACAGCAGCCTGGGATACATCTCGTCTGGGCCTGGGGATTTATCCACTTTTAAGCCCACTAAAACCGTTAGTACCTGCTCCCTCTCAATACTAATCTGTTCAAGTATATCACAATCCCCCTGCCTGATTTCTATGCCTACATCGTCCTTCTCCAGAGTGAACACAGATGCAAAATATTCATTTAAAACCTCACCTACATCTTCTGGCTCTACACAAAGATTGCCACTTTGGTCCCTAATGGGCCCTACTCTTTCCCTGGTTATCCTCTTGCCCTTAATATACTTATAAAACACCTTGGGATTTTCCTTTATTTTGCCCACCAGTGTTTTTTCATGCCCCCTCTTCGCTCTCCTAATTTCTTTTTTAAGTACCCCCCTGCACTTTCTATACTCCTCTAAGGCTTCCACTGTTTTTAGTCCTTTGTATCTGCCAAAAGCCTCCCTTTTTTTCCTAATCCATTCTTGTATATCCCTTGACATCCAGGGTTCCCTGGGCTTGTTGGTCCCACCCTTGACCTTTACGGGAACATGTTGGCGTTGTACTCTTTCTATTTCCTTTCTGAAAGACTCCCACTGCTCTGATGTGGATTTTCCTACAAGTATCTGATCCCAGTCCACTTTGGCCAGATCCTGCCTTATCATATTAAAATTGGCCTTCCCCCAATTTAGAACCTTTATTTCCGGTCCATCTTTGTCCTTTTCCATGACTACCTTAAATCTCACTAAATTATGGTCACTGTCACCAAAATGCACTGGAGTGTCATCCTAGATTATATGTTCAATTCACTGCAGTTGGACAGGAACTCACAACCTTCTGATTAGAGGCGACGGTGCTAAAACTGGGCCAAGGTTAACAGCTTAGCGGGATGTTGTGGTGGAGGGATAGTGTACGAACTGTTTGATGGATGAAAAAACTAAGGTGAACTGAAAAACCTACCTCACTATATTTATTTATATAGTGACCTTGTAACCACTGAACAAAGAACAAACTTGAAAGATGTATATAGAAGAACATCTCAAAGTGCTTCACATACAATTAATTACTTTGAAATGCCGTGAATGTTGCTTTGTAGGCAAATGTTGCAAAATGCAAGATCCCACAAACAGCAATTAGATAGATGATCAGTTAAACTGTTTTTGATGGTGTTGACTGAGGGAGGAATATTGGCCAGGACCTCAGGAGATCTCCTTGATTTTCTTTGAATTGAGCTATGGGATGTCCATCTGAACACCCAACATGTTATCCGAAGAATGGCAATTCCTGTTGTCTCGACTGTGAGAAAGTATCTGTGAAGAAGGAATGGAGCGATGACACCGAGAGGGAGGCACTTACATTGGGGTCAGAACTTTTCATCTTCAACCGGTCCACCATCTCCAGCATGGCAGCCTTCAGGTCAACAGGAGGTCGATTCTAAGGAAGAGAAAAGGAGAGAGGTTACGAAGAGCTCCAAAGACACTGCAGCTTTTCAGCTAGCTTTTTAGGCCACAGGTATGAGGTGCGAGGGATATCCCAATGCCATTCATGTTCAGGTGTACAAACCCTTTGTGTTCTATGAAAAGGATATCGTGATGGATTTAAAATAGTGGGTTTTATGAAATGAGAAGATAAATAATTCCCTAAAGTGAAGATGAGAAGACAACACGGAAATGTCAAGTCAGGTAGTCTAACTACTGTCACAAAGGAGCAGGTGGTGGGGTCATGGCAGGGTCTTCTTTTAAAGTTGAGAAAAGATGATTTTTTTGCAGCAACTAAAGAGACTATTTCACCCCCAGATCATTTTGTTTTGGGATTAAGGGAATATTGTTTGGTAAGGAGACTGGTAGAAGCTAGAGCCTTATTCATTGTGGGACATCACAATATGACCACATACAAGAGACTGTGTGCCTGGTGCAAGAGAATCACAACCTGCCCTTTATAAATGGAAATCTTCCCCCTTTTGTGATAAAACACCATCTTTCTGTGTAGGCTGTCACAGCGATAAAAAGACTCTCCAACTTCAATCACACGGAGCAGAAAAGTCAGTCTTGCCAGCACTTGCGATAATTTTTCTCTCTCCCTTCTATCCCTGTGAGTCACGTACATTAAGTGCAAAATTGATAAATGGTTAACAAAAAAGTGTTGGCAATCCTGTAAAATAATTCAAAAGTACTAGCATTGATTAGTGCCCGTTCACACAGACCCTGACAAAACTATCATTTCTTAAACATCATGGGATTGAAATAGAGTTGAATCCAATTGGCAGGGTTAGAAGTACCCATAATCTTTACTATTAGCAGAAATGGAACAGCTCAGATAAAGAGACCTACATCGACACAGCACTTTATCACATCTCTCAGAAACATCCTGGAGCGATTCACATACAATGTTACTTTGAAGTGCAGTCACTACTATTATGTGGGCAATAGGAGCCAAAAATGAGCAGTTAATCTTTTTTGGAAAGTGTTGCTTGAAGGATGAATGTTGGCCAGAACACTGGGAGAACTTCCTACTCTTTTTCAATTAGTGCCATGGGATTTTTCAGATCCATTTAAACAGGCAGACAGAGCCTGGGTTTAACGTCTTACCCAAAAGACAATGCAGCACTCCTGCGGTACTGCACTGAACAATCAATCAATCAGTGTAGATTATATGCTCAGTTCCTGAAGGGAGACTTAAACCCACAAGCTTCTAACTCAGAGGTGAGAGTGCTACCAATCGAACCAAGCTGACACTTTCACACGTGATAGATAGCTGTCACATGGGACAAGTCTCATGCTCTCCCCTTTCCCTAGTATCTCCCTGTCCATGTTGTTTCTCTTTCTCTTCCATCTCTCTCCCTCTTCCTTTGTCCCCAGTCTCTCACCCGCTTTTCATACTCACCTCCCTTCCCCAGTCTCTCCCTCTCTCTCACACACACTCTCCCCACACACACATACATTCTTCCCCAGTCTCTCCCTCTCGCTCACACACTCTCCCCACACACACATACATTCTTCCCCAGTCTCTCCCTCTCTCTCACACACACTCTCCCCACACACACAAACATTCTTCCCCAGTCTCTCCCTCTCTCACACACACTCTCCCCACACATACATTCTTCCCCAGTCTCTCCCTCTCGCTCACACACTCTCCCCACACACACATACATTCTTCCCCAGTCTCTCCTTCTCGCTCACACTCTCCCCACACACACATACATTCTTCCCCAGTCTCTCCTTCTCGCTCACACTCTCCCCACACACACACATACATTCTTCCCCAGTCTCTCCCTCTCGCTCACACACTCTCCCCACACACATACATTCTTCCCCGTCTCTCCCTCTCGCTCACACACACTCTCCCCACACACACATACATTCTTCCCCAGTCTCTCCCTCTCGCTCACACACTCTCCCCACACACATATACATTCTTCCCCAGTCTCTCCCTCTCGCTCACACACTCTCCCCACACACACATACATTCTTCCCCAGTCTCTCCCTCTCGCTCACACTCTCCCCACACACATATACATTCTTCCCCAGTCTCTCCCTCTCGCTCACACACTCTCCCCACACACACATACATTCTTCCCCAGTCTCTCCCTCTCTCTCACACTCTCCCCACACACATACATTCTTCCCCAGTCTCTCCCTCTCTCTCACACACTCTCCCCACACATACATTCTTCCCCAGTCTCTCCCTCTCGCTCACTCTCCCCACACACATACATTCTTCCCCAGTCTCTCCCTCTCGCTCACACACTCTCCCCACACACACATACATTCTTCCCCAGTCTCTCCCTCTCGCTCACACACTCTCCCCACACACACATACATTCTTCCCCAGTCTCTCCCTCTCGCTCACACACTCTCCCCACACACACATACATTCTTCCCCAGTCTCTCCCTCTCTCACACACTCTCCCCACACACACATACATTCTTCCCCAGTCTCTCCCTCTCGCTCACACACTCTCCCCACACACACATACATTCTTCCCCAGTCTCTCCCTCTCGCTCACACACACTCTCCCCACACACACACACATTCTTCCCCAGTCTCTCCCTCTCGCTCACACTCTCCCCACACACACATACATACATTCTTCCCCAGTCTCTCCCTCTCGCTCACACTCTCCCCACACACATACATTCTTCCCCAGTCTCTCCCTCTCGCTCACACACTCTCCCCACACACACATACATTCTTCCCCAGTCTCTCGCTCACACACTCTCCCCACACACACATACATTCTTCCCCAGTCTCTCCCTCTCGCTCACACACTCTCCCCACACACACATACATTCTTCCCCAGTCTCTCCCTCTCTCTCACACACACACACTCTCCCCACACACATATACATTCTTCCCCAGTCTCTCCCTCTCGCTCACACACTCTCCCCACACACATATACATTCTTCCCCAGTCTCTCCCTCTCTCTCACACACTCTCCCCACACACACATACATTCTTCCCAGTTTCTCACGCAGTTTTGAAGATACATCAGTGCAGGTCTAAACCTATAGTCACCCAGCTAATTCTCAAAATATCCAAATAATATGAAGTTTACTTTTTAATAACTTAGTCCCAGCAGCTCTTGTTCTAATTGTGTGCAGTTCCTGTTTATTCAATGACATAGGGTTAAAGGAACAGTCTTCATGAAAAGTGTTTGGTACGCCATTTTTCAATTCCTCTATGATATAATAAATTGTACTGAAATTCATTATCCATTCTTTCCCAGTGATATACTTGTGACAACAATAAAACATGGCTCAGCTTCCTACCCGACCATAAAAAGGTTTGCTGCATGCTTTTTTTTAAAATTGAACCAGTGCTCCTTTAAGGCATCAGTGACAGCATTCAGATAAACAGTCCTATCCAAAGTATTAGAATCATTGAATCTTACAGCACAGAAGGTGGCCATTCGGCCCATCGTGTCTGTGCCAGCTATTTGAAAGAGCGATCCAATTGGTCCCATCCCCCCCCCCCCCCCCCACTCTTTTGTCTCAGCCCTGCAAATGTTTCCTTTTCCGGTATTTCTCCAATTCCCTTGTGAAAGTCACCATTGGACCTGCTTCCTCCGCCCTTTCAGGCAGTGCATTCGAAATCATAACTGGCTGCACAAAGAAATTCTCTTCATCGCCCCTCTGGTTCTTTTGTCAATTATTTTAAATCTGTGTCCTCTGGTTACTGACCCTCCTGCCACTGGAAACAGTTCCTCCTTATTTAAAAAACCCTCATAATTTTGAACACTTCTATTAAATCATTGATCTGTCTTTTTACAGCTGCTGACTGACCTGCTGTGTATTTTTCCTTTTTATTTGTGGTAGTATAGGGTAGACTTGCCACCCGGGTGTATAACTGGAATTGCAGATCGGTCGCCCACTATAGAAACCAACCGAGTTTTATTTCCAATGCAGAAATAAACATCGGATGGGTTATGTAATGGGCGGGCGATCTGCTCTGCCAGTTTAACATCCAGGTGGTGAAGGTGAAGATTGACCACCTGGTGCAAGTTGTACAGAGTATTTTCTTATTTCAGCAGGGTAATGTTAAAACACAGGTCACAGCTACTGTTGTGTTCAGAGGGACAGCTACCTTCGGCTCTTTAGTCTTGACGTGGTGAGTTCGTGGTCTCGGCCACACATGATGAGATTGAGCAAAGGCAATTAAAGCCGAGGTCAAGGGTGACACTGAAATGTTAGCGCATGCTAACTGTCCTGTTGTGAATTTTGACTTTTAGTAAAACGGCCTCATTCTGCAGGCTTCCCTCAGATATGGCAGCACTGACTTCTAGACCTCACGGAGTATGGCTGCCAACTCCCATTGTCCTCAGTCACTTGTCTAGTGTAGAGAGTACTTTGCAGTCCAGAGTAACTCCCACAGCTAATGGGCTCAGACCCAAGAAAAGCAGACTCACATGCAAGGCTCTACTTGTCCTGTATAAAAGGAGCTATTATTTAGCTTTTAATACCCTGCATAAATTAACAAGCACTTACTGAGAGATTGTTGCAATCTGCATGTAGATGTGCGAATGAGACCAGCACCGCAGACTTTTTCTCCCCCACAGAAAGTTGTGAGAAAAAATATAAATAAAAACACGCTGTATCTTAAAAGGCAATGTATAGTCGCATTGGCTGCTGTGATGTGTTGCCGTGATTCACCCTCCCCATTAAAGGACATTGGTCTGGAATTTGCGGTGAGTAATAACAGCGAATGAACAGCGTTTGCCGTTATTACCCCTTTCAAACTGACCGCAACTTCAGGATGTAGCACATGCCCATCCTAACGCGGAAATCCTGAAGTTGTGGTCAGTCATTCACTGCTCCAACACTGGCTGCGCTGTAGCCCCCCACCCTCCCCAAGCCCTTGTTCATCTTTATTTCAGGTTTACCTTTTCCCCATGCGAGAGCCCCAAACTTTGTTTTGCTCTCCCTAATATTTGTAAAAAGTTAGAATCAAAGGAGCTTACACAGTTCTCAATCTGTGAGAATTCTGCATTTTGATTGGCTGCTTAGACAGCTTGTTGACGTCGTGTGCAGCCCGCGTTAGGGATTCCCCATGAACTTCCAGATTTCAACTGCACATCGGAAAAGCCGAACTTCTCGTCACAGAGGTCGCGAGATCTTTGTGGGAAGCTTAATTCGGGGCCAGCGGCGAATGCTTTTGCTTCGCTGCTGACTGCAAATTACAGGCCAACATTACAGCCACTGCGGTACACCCGGTGTACAGGATCAGTGGAGAGACGGAGTTAGGATGAGCGTTTCAGGTCGCCGGTGTACAGGATCAGTGGAGAGACGGAGTTAGGATGAGCGTTTCAGGTCGCCGGTGTACAGGATCAGTGGAGAGACGGAGTTAGGATGAGCGTTTCAGGTCGCCGGTGTACAGGATCAGTGGAGAGATGGAGTTAGGGTGAGCGTTTCAGGTCGCCGGTGTACAGGATCAGTGGAGAGACGGAGTTAGGATGAGCGTTTCAGGTCGCCGGTGTACAGGATCAGTGGAGAGATGGAGTTAGGGTGAGCGTTTCAGGTTGATGACTTTTCATTGGAACTGACGAAAGGTGATCGAACTGAAAAGTTAACTCTACCTTCCTCTCTTCACAGATGCTGCCTGACCTGCTGAATGTTTCCAGCATTTTCTGTTCTTACTTCAGATCGCCAGCATCTGCAGTGCTTCGCTTTCTGTACAGGGTCAGTGCCCTCTTTTAGTCCCTGCTGGTGACTCTAAGCTAACGGTGATTTGGTAACTCACCACCAGCAGTGACTGGAAAGGCCGCTGATCTATCAATCGGTGCTGCCACTGCTGGTGGTGGTGAACCAGAGTACTGTTCCAGCCATTCTCACACCTGAAATCTCAGCTCTCCACAAGGCTGCAGTGAGGTGTTTGTCACTGTTTTCCTGACCGGGTTAGAGGAGTTTTAAAGGTTAGTGGACGGACACTGAGAACTCCCCAGTCCCCATCTGACATACAAACATACGAAAATGACGAAAAGGAAAAGACCAGCTGGTCCATCAAGCCTGCCCCAGACATGATGGCTGGAACATCCTGATCAGACCCTTCCTACAGCTCCCACCACCCTGCAGCCATGTTATCTCCTGAGCGAGGCAAAAAAACAGAGGGCTAATAAGGGGGAAAAAAACTCCTTTCCAACTCCCTCAGGCAATTGAAACTGGTCCAATTTAATTGCCTCCCTTAATTATGGTTTTCATCAGCAATTAGCTGACATCATCCCCCATGAGTGCCCAACCACAAGTACAGAGTGCACTTGTTTACATTGATGAGACTGAGACTCACGCAGCAGTCGTCACTCTCCAGTAAGCCAGAACTCCTCCTCTATCTGCCGGCAACATTGTCCATTGTTTTCTCCAGGCCCCCACCTCCAGTTTCCTCCCCTTCTTTCCTTTCCTCTCCTGCAGACGTTGACCCCTTACTGGGGTTAATAAGGCTCTGATCACCGTGTGTACCTCACAAAAGTAGCTTTTATTTGGGTCAAGTACACGGCATGGAGTAGCATTCGATGGGCCATTCGACCATGAGGGCGTCACCCTGCATCTAACTTATGTTTTACCAGATCTAGGAGTGCTTGATGCTGACACCTGGGTGGTAAAAGTGTAAAAGCATTGCTTCCTGTGGATATATCTCCCTTCAGCCCCCGTCCCAAGTACAAAACTCAGCCAAAGCTGTAAAGATAAATAAATAAAATCATGGAGAACAGAGACGACAATCTTTCAGATGCTGCAGGGATGGTGCCTGCCACAGCAGCTCGTGGCAGCTGTTAAATTGGACAGTCTGGCATTTCCCAGGTAATTAATAGTAGAGCGGCAAAATCAACACTGGGGCCTGGATTCCGTACTGTTGCTATCCTTCCTGGTGGAGATGGGGGTAAGCCTATCACCCCTGTGCTCGCTGACCTACATTGGCTCCCGGCCCAGCAACACCTCAATTTTAAAATTCTCATCATGGTTTCCAAATCCCTCCATGGCCTCACCCTCCCTATCTCTGTAATCTCCTCCAGCCCTGCAACCCTCCAAGATCTACACTCCTCCAATGCTGGCCTCTTGCGTATCCCTGATTTTCTTCACTCCACCATGGGCGGTCATGTCTACAGCGGCCTAGGCCCGAAGCTCTGGAATTCCCTCCGCAAACCTCTCTATCACTTTCTCCTCCTTTAAGACACTCCTTAAAACCTTTTTGGCCAAGCTTTTGGTCATCATAGAAATCACAGAAACCCCACAGTGCAGATAGAGGCCAACCTAACCGCACATCATCTGTCCTAATATCTCCTTTTGTGGCTCTGTGTCAATTTTTTTCTGGTAACACTCCTGTGAAGCTCCTTGGGATATTTTGTTACGTTAACGTGAGTTGTTGTTGCTGAGGGGGAAATCCACTACATACAAATGAGATTGGCATTGAGATCAAATTTAAAGGAATCAGGATACTGGAAGCATTGCTATGGAACTGGGATTAACATCAGCTCCCATTGGCCTCACTGTACTTTTTAAAAAGGAGTTATTAGATATTATTTGATACCTGATTCTTTGTAGTGAATGTGGAGATCTCACACCTGAGCCTGATCCTGTCCTCATCCAATAGCCACACACATGCACTTCCAACAGAGGGCATTGAACAGTGAGAAGGAGCAGGACTCGGTCGATTTTCACCTCCTAATCCAGAAGTGCCTAGCCAAAATTCTAGGGCTCCTGCCACTACTCCAGCTGAGATGAAAGATTCAGTACAGGCCTGGGGTCAAATATGGGACTTTTCGTGTCTGAATGGCTGAGCTACTGACTGCATAAACTTGCTGGGCCATCGGGGAGCTCACTTGCAAAGTGTAACAAGGACATGGTGAGGGGAGAAACTGGTCACCAGTGGTTACACAGCTGTGTGCTTCAGACATGATAGGAGACCTAGGAGTACCTTCGAGAGGAAGAGATATCCCCCCCTGACACACACACAATAATAAACACTGTATTCCTTAATAATATCTGACCACCCTCTGTTTGCAGAGGAATTTAGCAGAGGAGCTATCCCCAAAATGTCACTTCATTTGCCTCAATCCTTATTTCTTTCAGTACCTCACTCCCTAGTATTTATTACAGCTGTCGTTCAAAGTACAAAGTGGGAAAATGGGACTGTAAAATCAGCCCTGGGAAGGGCCATAATTCAGCAACAGGGAAGAGGCCTCCTCTTGGTGCTAAAACATTTTTGTTTGATCTTTCCACTGGCATCCTGTGAAACAGGCCACAGAATGGATGGGAAGGAGCCCGAATCCATACGAATGGTTTGAAATTCCACGTTCTTTTATTCCAAACACTGTTTTCCGCTTCTACCGCAGCTCAAAACCACTTTCTTTTTAAACAGTGCCATGCATTTGTTAGTCACCACTGCCAGCAAAGTCACTAATACTCCAACTTTAAAACAAAATCATCTATTGTGTTCATCCTAATTAAAGTGAGGCCCTGGTGGCCTAATACTTTGGACCTCCAACACTGTCACAGAGTGGTAATTCAGTCAAGCTGAATGCATTGTGCACAGGATAAATTACAAGCTGTAAATTAGTTCCATATGTGGAAATACTTTGCCTTTTGTGTGCTTTATACAAAATGACAAATGGGCTGGAATACAGTGTGCACAGGATATCATGCAGGCTCGGGTAATTTAAGTACAAAATCACATATAGGATGTGTTATGTGCAGTTAACACACAGGCTGCAGTGGGTTATATAGAGGGTTACACAAAGTCAGCAGTGGGTTATATCCTACTCTTTCGACGACCTTCCCGCCCAGCGCGCCCACTGGGGGCTAATCTTGCCAATCTCCTCCCAGCGCTGACCCTGTGGACGCTGGCAGTGGGTCAGCTATCACTGACCCTCTCCACATCTCCCACCAGAATGTCCGTTCACTTCCGAACAAGGCCCTTGCCATCCATGAGCTTATTGTGGATGATTGCATCGACATCATGGCCCTGACAGAAACTTGGCTGGCGGGTGATGACACCTTATCATTAAATGAAGCCTCCCTGCCTGGCTATACCTTCCACCACTTGCCCCGCTCAGACTGCCGTGGTGGCGGTGTGACTCTCATCACCAAATCACACCTTGGTCTGTCCCCCTACTCCTCCGGCACTTTCTCCTCCTTCGAGCATCTCACCTTATTCCACCCCTCTCACCTCTCCTTTAAAATTCTCATTCTCTACCATCCACGCAAGTATTATAAAAACGTTATTACTGAGACAGAATCATAGAGGCACAGAAGGAGGCCATTCAGCCCATCGAGTCTGTGCTGGCTCGCTGTAGAGTAATCCAGTCAGTCCCATTCCCCGCTCTATCCCCATAGCCCTGCAAGTTTACTTCCCTCAAGTGCCTATCCAGTCTCGCCTTAAAACCACTGAGGGCTGGATTTTATCAGCCCTGAGGAGGCGGGACTGCTGGCAAAATCAAAAAGAATGGGAGCGAGTCCCGAACCTGCTCCCAACCCGTCTCCAAACAATCTTCCCGGGAGTCGGGTCCGCGATTTGCGCAGGGACCCAACTCCTAGCGGCAGGAAGAGGATTATAGCCACTTAACTGCAGTTAACAGGCAGTTAAGAGGCTTTTTCCCAATTTTGAGACATCTGCTGCGGGATTCCCGATGTCGGGGAACCCCGCCAGGGTAAGTGAGGCGTGCTGTGGGTCTGTTGTAATGTTTGTGTATAGATGACAGCTGCAGAAGTGGTGTGAAGGATCCAGTGGGACAATGGTAAGTATCAGAGGTAAGGAGATGTTGGGAAAGTCATTTTTAACGTGTTTAGATTTTTCTGTAGATGACAAGCTTTGAAGTGTTTGTGTGGTCTCACCTCATTGGAATTTTTTGAGGATGTAACTGGTAAAATAGATAAGGGAGAACCAGTGGATGTGGTGTATCTGGACTTTCAGAAGGCCTTCGATAAGGTCCCGCATAAGAGATTAGCGTGTAAAGTTAAGGCACATGGGATTGGGGGCAAGGTATTGACTTGGATAGAGAACTGGTTGGCAGACAGAAAGCAAAGAGTTGGAATAAACGGGTCTTTTTCCGAGTGGCAGGCAGTGACTAGTGGGGTACCGCAGGGATCGGGTCCTTGGACCCCAGCTATTCACAATATATATTAGTGATCTAGACAAGGGAACTAGATGTAACATCTCCAAATTTGCAGACGATACAAAGCTGGGTGGGCGTGTGTGCTGTGACGAGGATGTCAAGGATGATTTGGACATGTTGGGTGATTGGGCAGAAACATGGCAGATGCAATATAACGTGGATAAATGTGAGGTTGTCCACTTTGGTGGCAAAAACAGGAAGGCAGATTATTATCTAAATGGCAATAGATTGGGAGAAGGGGAAGTGCAACGAGACCTGGGTGTCCTTGTACACCAGTCGCTGAAGGTAAGCATGCAGGTGCAGCAGGCGGTTAAGAAGGCAAATGGTATGTTGGCCTTCATAGCGAGAGGGTTTGAGTACAGGAACAAGAATGTCTTGCTGCAGTTGCACAGGGCCTTGGTGAGACCACATCTTGAGTATTGTGTGCAGTTTTGGTTGCCTTATCTGAGGAAGAATGTTCTTGCCATGGAAGGAGTTCAGCGAAGATTCACCAGGCTGATACCTGGGATGGCAGGAATGACATATGAGGAGAGATTGGGTCGATTGGGCTTGTACTCGCTGGAATTTAGAAGAATGAGAGGTGATCTCATTGAAACTTATAAAATTCTGACAGGACTGGACAGACTAGATGCAGGAAGGATGTTCCCGATGGTCGGGGAGTCCAGAACCAGGGGACACAGTCTAAGGATAAAGGGTAGGCCATTTAGGACAGAAATTAGGAGGAAGTTCTTCACCCAGAGAGTGGTGAACCTGTGGAACTCTCTACCACAGAAGGCAGTGGAGGCCAGTTCATTAAATATATTTAAGAAGGAGTTGGATATATTTCTTAAGGCTAAAGGGATCAAGGGATATGGGGAGAAAGCAGGGATCGGGTACTGAATTTGGATGATCAGCCATGATCGCATTGAATGGTGGCGCAGGCTTGAGGGGCCGAATGGCCTACTCCTGCTCCTATCTTCTATATTTCTATGAAGTGACAGATCGCTTCTGTAGCCTCACCTGCAGCTGCCAACTGTTTTATCCTAAGGAGAGAGTCATTGGAGAGCCTTCGTGCAAGGGCTCACCTTTGTACAGTGATTTGTACAGTGATTGTCAATGCTGTCAAACACTGACAAATCATCTGTCAAAAATAAATGGTACATGTCCCTTTAAGAAAACCGGCAGATGAAGCGTCATCAACTTACGACATCTGACATCAGCTTTCCCTAAATTGGCGGGCTTAACAAGGCCAATCAGGGGAAAATAGCGTCTGTGCATCGGACGCCGCTGGGGGCGGGACTAGAACCTGGAAGGCAGCAGTCCTGCCCCCAACTCATCTTGGCAGATAAAATCCAGCCCATAGTGTCTCCGCTTCCACCACTTCCGTCAGCAGCAAATTCCAGGTCATCACCACTCGCTGCGTAAAAAAGTTTTTCCTCACGTCCCCCCTGTATCTCTTGCCCAAAACCTTAAATCTGTGCCCCCTAGACCTTGTACCATCAACTAGTGGGAACAGCCTTTCCCCGTCTAGCCTATCCAAACCCGTCATAATCTTGTACACCTCTATCAAATCACCCCTCAACCTCCTTTGCTCTAATAAAAACAAATCCAGCTTCTCCAACCTGTCCTTGTAGCTAAGATCCCCCATCCCCGGAACCATTCTGGTAAATCTCCTCTGCACCCTCTCAAGGGCCTACACATCCTTCCTAAAGTGTGGTGACCAGAACTGGACGCAATACTCCAGTTGTGGCCTAACCAGCGCTTTATAAAGGTTCAGCATAACTTCTCTACTTTTGTACTCACTACCTCTATTTAAGAAGCCCAAGATCCCATAAGCTTTGTTAACCACTCTCTCAATATGTCCTGCCACCTTCAGGGACCTATGCACATTAACTCCCAGGTCCCTCTGTCCCTGCACACTCTTTAAAACTGTGCCATTAAGTGTATATTGCCTCTCCCTGTTCCTTCTGCCAAAATGCATCACCTCACACTTCTCTGTATTAATTTCCATCTGCTACTTGTCTGCCCATTCTGCTAGCCTTTCTATGTCCTGTTGCAGTCGATTGGTATCATCCTCACTGTTTGCCACACCCCCAAGTTTGGGTCATCTGCAAATTTAGAAATTCTACTCTGTATTCCAATATCCAGGTCAATTATATATATCAAAAAAAGCAGTGGCCCCAGCACTAACCCTTGGGGAACACCACTGTCTACCATCCTCCAGTCTGAAAAACAGCCATTTACCACAACTCACTGTTTTTTGTCCTTAAGCCAATTCCTTAACCAAGCTGCCACTGACCCACCTATTCCATGAGCCTCAATTTTGTTAACTAGCCTTCTATGTGGTACTTTGTCAAACGCCTTCCTAAAATCCATGTAGACAACATCCATTGCATTCCCTTCATCAATCCTCTCTGCATCAAAAAATTATCTTCACTGCTTTCCTCCCTCAGCCTCTGCACCGAGTGACTTCTCATCCTCGGTGATTTCAACCTCCATCTCAATTCATCATGCTCTCTCTCCTGAGTTCACTAGCCTCCGATCCTCCCTTAATCTCTCCCTCCATGTAAACTCCCCGACCCACATTCATGGCCACCCCCTCGAACTTGCCATCTCTCATGGCCTCGCTACTCCCATCGTGTCAATCACAGTTAAGGCCATCTTTGACCACTTCCTCGTATCGTTCTCCACCCACAAACCCTTCCCCCCCCCCCCAACCCTATTTCCTTCTGTGTCAACCTCTGGAAAAAAACTTTCTCCCAACTCTCTTACAACTGCACTTACGAGATCCCAACTGTCCAGCCTTTGGCCCTCCATTCACCATGACTTTTCTGCAGCTACCGATCTGCTCAACCACACCCTCGCCACCACCTTTGATGCCCTAGTGCCTATTAAAACATTTACTCTCTCTCACCCTGGCCGTTCCCCCGGTACGGCTCTCATCTTCACTCCCTTAAGTCCAAGGGACGCAGACTTGAACGGATATGGCGGACAGCCGGTTTAACCATTCACCGCCAGATCTGGCTGGATCACATAAAGCATTATTGGGTCCTGCTCTCGTCTGCCAAAATTGCTCACTAATCCAGAATCATTCTGGAATGCAAAGATAAACCCCGGCTTCTATTCTCTACTGCTAACCGTCTTCTTAAACCCCTCTCCCCTGTCTCCTCCACCCTCACCTCCGATAACAAGTGTGAGGAGCTCATGGACTTCTTTGTCTCCAAGATTGAGACCATCCGTTCAGCTGCCTCTGCCACTTCGCTTCCTTCTCCTCAGCCACCGGGCCAAACTTCCTCTAAGGTTCCCCCCCCTCCCCCCGCCCTAGCCCTGAACTCACATCTTTCTTCAGTTTCTCTCCAATCTCCCCTCATGACCTCTCTGCGCTCATCTTGTCCATGAGACCCACTTCCTGCTCCCTCGACCCTATTCCCACCAAACTGCTGACCACCCAACTTCCTTTCCCTGGCTCCCATGTTCGCTGACATTGTTAACGGTTCTCTCTCCTCAGGCACTGTCCCCCTCTCCCTCAAATCTTCCGTCATTACCCCTCCTCAAAAAACCAACCCTTCACCCCTCTGTCCTTGCAAATTACCACCCCATCTCCAACCTCCCTTTCCTCTCCAAAGTCCATGAACATGTTGACGCCTCCCAAATCCGTGCCCATCTTTCCCGCAACTCCAGGTTTGAATCCCTCCGATCAGGGTTCCGCCCCTGTCAGAGAACCGAAACGGCTCTCATCAAAGTCACAAATGACATCCTTTGTGACTGTGACAAAGGTAAACTATCCCTCCTCGTCCTGTCTGCAGCCTTTGACACGGTTGACCACTCCATCCTTCTCCAATGCTTCTCCACCGTCGTCCAGCTGGGTGGGACTGCACTCGCCTGGTTCCATTCTTATCTTTCTAATCATAGCCAGAGAATCACCCGCAACGGCTTCTCTTCCTACTCCCGCATCGTTACCTCTGGTGTCCCCCAAGGATCTATCCTTGGCCCCCTCCTATTTCTCATCTACACGTTGCCCCTTGGTGACATCATCCGAAAACACAGCGTCAATTTCCACATGTACGCAGATGATGCCCAGCTCTAGCTCACCACCACTTCTCTTGATCCCTCCATGGTCTCTAAACTGTCAGACTGCTTGTCCGACATCCAGTTCTGGATGAGCGGAAACTTTCTCCAATTATATATTGGGCAGACCGAAGCCATTGTTTTCGGTCCCCGCCATAAACTCGGTTCCCTAGCCACTAACTCCAACCCTCTCCTTAACATCTGTCTGAGGCTGACCCACACTGTTCGCAACCTTGGGGTCATATCTGATCCTGAAATGAGCTTCCGACCACATACCCGCGGCATAACTAAAACCGCCTATTTCCACCTCTGTAACATTGCCCGTCTCTGCCCTGCCTCAGCTCATCTGCTGCTGAAACCCTCATCCATGCCTGTTATCTCTGGACTTGACTATTCCAATGCAATCTTGGCTGGCCTCTGCTTTACCCTATGTAAACTTGAGGTGATCCAAAACTCAGCTGCCCGTGTCCTAACTCGCACCAAGTCCCGTTCGCCCATCACCCCTGTGCTCGCTGACCTACATTGGCTCCCTGTTAAGCAACACCTCAATTTCAAAATTCTCGTCCTTGTTTTCAAATCCTTCCATGACCTCGCCCCTCCCTATCTCTGTAATCTCCTTCAGCCCCACAACCCCCCGAGATATCTGCGCTCCTCTAATTCTGCCCTCGAGCATCCCCAATTATAATTGCTCGACCATTGGCGGCCGTGCCTTCTACTGCCTAGGCCCTAAGCTCTGGAATTCCCTCCCTAAACCTCTCCACCTCTCTTTCCTCCTTTAAAAAACTCCTTAAAACCTCCCTCTTTGACCAAGCTTTTGGTCATCTTCCCTAATTTCTCCTTATGTGGCTCGGTGTCAAAAGTTTTTCTTATAATACTCCTGTGTAGCGCCTTGGGGTGTTTTGCGATGTTAAAGGTGCTATATAAATACAAGTTCTTGCTGTTGTTGTATACACAGGAACCACAGGCTGCAGTGGGCTACATACAAGGTATCACACAAGCTGCAGTCGATCATACACAGGCTAACAATCAGCTGTAGTGTGCGGTCATTCCTTCACATATTTTATGATGATGCTCCGTAACATCGCCCTTTTTTCGCTCCTGCCTCAGCTCATCTGCTGAAACCCCCATCCCTGCCTTTGTTACCTCTAGACTTGACGATTCCAAGGCCTCCCACCTTGCACCCTCCGTAAACTTCTCATCCAAAACTCTGCTGCCCGTATCCTAACTCGCACCAAGTCCCGTTCAGTCCCTGGGCTCGCTGACCCGTGTCCTAACTCGCACCAAGTCCCGTTCAGTCCCTGTGCTCGCTGACCCGTGTCCTAACTCGCACCAAGTCCCGTTCAGTCCCTGGGCTTGCTGACCCGTGTCCTAACTCGCACCAAGTCCCGTTCAGTCCCTGGGCTCGCTGACCCGTGTCCTAACTCGCACCAAGTCCCGTTCAGTCCCTGTGCTCGCTGACCCGTGTCCTAACTCGCACCAAGTCCCGTTCAGTCCCTGGGCTCGCTGACCCGTGTCCTAACTCGCACCAAGTCCCGTTCAGTCCCTGTGCTCGCTGACCCGTGTCCTAACTCGCACCAAGTCCCGTTCAGTCCCTGTGCTCGCTGACCCGTGTCCTAACTCGCACCAAGTCCCGTTCAGTCCCTGTGCTCGCTGACCCGTGTCCTAACTCGCACCAAGTCCCGTTCAGTCCCTGTGCTCACTGCCCCGTGTCCTAACTCGCACCAAGTCCCGTTCAGTCCCTGGGCTCGCTGACCTACATTGACTTCTGGTTCAGCAACGTCTTGATTTTATAATTCTCACACTTTTTTCCATATCCCTCCATGGCCTTGTATCTCTGTAATCTCCTCCAGCCCTACAACCGTCTGATGTCTGCGCTCCTCCAATTCTGGCCTCTTGCACATCCCCAATTTTCATTACTCCACCACTGGCGGCTGTGCCTTCAGTTGCCTAGGCCCTAAACTTTGGAATTCCCTCCCTAAACCTCTCCGTCTCTCTCTCCTCCGTTAAGATGCTCCTTAAAACTAACCTCTTTTGGTCACCTGTCCTAATATGTGGCTCAGTCTAACACTTCTGTGAAGCGCCTTGGGGCGTTTTATAATGTTATAAAGGCGCTATATAAATGCAATTTGTTGTTATATTTCAAAGTCCGGTTTAATATCCTTCAAAAACACCCAATTCTATATAACGCTTGGTGATCTCCCATGACGTTGCTCATAAATTACGCGGGGGGGGGACCATGGAGGATGTGGAGAAGTGAAACTTGTGGAGCAGCTTTGATTCGGTTTTAAAGGATTTGATGTGGGTGCAGTGTGGAACAACCAATAACAGCAGATCCCCGCAATGGAAGCCCAGGGTTTGAAGCGGAAGTAGTGTGATTTTAACTGGCTATGTATCTGAATACACTGTGCGGAGGGTCTAATGTTTTGCAATATCGTATAAATGTAGGCCTCTGGAAGGACAACCTTTCCCTTTCGTCACACCCCCGTGGACTTGCATGAAACTTACTCTCAGGGCGAGATAGGCTTCATCCAATGTAATGAGCTGGTGCTGACTGTGGGGGCCCACGGCGCACAGCACGCAGATGATCTTCTCGTCGTCTTTGCAGTAAAGTGTGATCTCCTGGTTGTGATCGACACATTTCTTCCTCTCCCCTTGCTTTCCCTCTCCCTCTCCCTCGGCTGGGTCCTGGGGTCCTGCCGCCTCCTCTTGCTCTTGCTCTTGCGGCGCCGGGGGTTCGCCAGCCGCCTGGAAGTCCCGGAGCCGGTGCTGCCGCCTGGTCGGTTTCGCGTCGTGTTCGCCGGCGTGAAATTGACAGAAGGAGAGACAACAGACGTCGCAGACCTTGAGGGCGGGTCGTGCCTCGTCCGGCTCACACACATCGCAGGAGCCGTCTGGAGCAGGCTCGTCCGTGCACTTGAGGCCGGGCTCACTCGCCATTCGGGCCGCTGTATCGGGCCGACGAGCCAGCTGCTACAATGTATCAGGTGCAAGGGCTCGGCGGCAACAATGTAACCCGGCCCAGCCCGGCCTCCTGCTCGTCCCGTTCCTCAGTCCCAGTTAGACAGCTCGCTCTCCGATTAAAAACAGGCTTCTTTCGGCGGGCCCGGCTGGGAATTTGTTATAAAAATAAAATCTTGACTTTTATCCTGGAGCAGCTGCCACAGGAAGCGGAAAGGTTGGCTACACCGAAGAGCAGAAGATCGCGTCCTCCGCTCGTTTAGAAAAAAAATATTCGCACAACTTCCTGGTTTGACGGCATCTCGGTGATCT
Source organism: Somniosus microcephalus (assembly GCF_052327205.1). NCBI lineage: Eukaryota > Metazoa > Chordata > Chondrichthyes > Squaliformes > Somniosidae > Somniosus > Somniosus microcephalus. The sequence goes on from NC_141001.1 coordinate 24,802,195, forward strand.
GTGAAATCTGAGGGCAAAAAGCGCCCTAATTTCAAAACACATTCAAATGACCCGTACTTGGAGAGAAAACCATCCGGTTTTGAATTTATTTAAAGATATAAAGAATGGCCCCTGTGCAATAAAATAAATGTATTTTTCTGGGTCTGGGGACCATTCAAAGTTATAGAACAGATTATTATTTATTAAGCAGATATTTTATGATCAAACGAAAATCTCTATTTTACCTGAACCGTGATAGAGACCCCAGCCTAGTCCAGATCCCTCCCTCAACTCCATCTCCATCCCTTTCTTCCTCTCCTGAAGCAGTGACTGGCTGAATACAGTGCCAGGGATTCTGACAGTTCTCTAGTTTTCCCTCACCTTGCACAAGTGCTAATTCTTCAGGTGTGACTCTTGACACTGTTATTTTACCATCAGAGACAGAGTGAACACTTGGTCAGGTATCAGCTGATCAAACAGTCAGCATGGATTTGTGAAGGGTAGGTCATGTCTGACTAATCTAGTTGAATTTTTTGAGGTCACTAGCATGGTGGACAGAGGAGTATCTATGGATATTGTCTATATGGACTTCCAGAAGGCATTTGATAAGGTTCTGCACAAAAGATTAGCAAAAATGAGAGCACCCAGAATTGGAGGTAGCCTTGTGACATGGATTGTTATAGTTTGGGAGGGTAAGAGACAGAGGCCTAGAAATTGGACATCGGCAAAAACCTGCCAGTGTCACCGTGGCCTCGGGTTTACAGCTGCTGAAAATGGCCACAGCGCTACTGGGCAAAAATTTGTGCTGGGGGCTAATGATTGTTAGCCCAGTGCTAACTTCCAGTGTAACGCCCTCCTGGTGGCGTTAATGGACACCTCCGACCCAAAGTTAGCATCCAGGAGCAGTGATCCAGCTTCTTACAGCCTCTGGGAGCAAGGCTGTGGAGTTCTCAAGGAATTGTGGGCAATTAAAAGGGCTATGAATTAAAGGGGCAATGCATTCAGAACTAATAAAAATTAAAATGAAGTGAACAAAATGCAGCTTTCCACCTTTACTGCCTCCCTTCCAAATCTCAAAAAATGGGAAAAGTGCTTCAGCACTAACACAAATGGCTCAGCAAGCCAGGGAAGAGGCACCCAGGGTCTTGCACGCAGCACTCCAGCTTTGTGGAGAAGTTCAACACTGCAAGAGAGGTTCTCTAACCACAGGGGCTAGGAGGTCCTCCAGAAAGAATGGTGTTGGACTACATCACTGACGCCATCACAGCCAGCAGTGTTGCCCCCACCACCTGGCTCCAGTGCCCAAAGAAGCTTCATGACCTCAGACCACTGGTCAAGGTCAGTGAATGCATCTTCAAAAGCCGTCTCCTACCAACTGCATCACTAGCCTCACACACCGCTCAATGCAGGACCCCCAGTCACTCACCTACCAACAATCTGTACCAATCATGAGGCACATCTCCCATTCCTAGCCTCATCTCCCCCCACCTTGGAGGAGACGGTGCAGGCCATTCTTGGCAGGGGCATGGCTGAGCCCTTGGCCAGTGGCGGGGCTGAAAGGATACAAGATGCTGGTATCCTCTTACGTTATCCTCCTTCTTGTATGCACCACTTGCTTTCCCGCCCTCCCCTCACCACAACTCTACCCTTGTGCCTTCCTCATTTCACACACCCAAGAAATGCAGCCTGCCCAGCCAGTGGTTGGCCAAGAAGAGGGAGAGGAGAGTGAAGAAGAAACACCGTCACTTGATTTAACACTCCCAGCCACAAGCTCCTCAAGGTCGACCAGCAAGGCCATTTGCAGTGTCCCCCACTGAAAGTCAGCAGCCTTCCACCAGCCATGCTGCAGCCACTGGGGCAACACTGCGTGCCATCAGTAGGAAAGGCAAAGGCACGCACAAGATAGTCACTAAGGGAATGCATAAGTGCGACGAGTTGATTTCTTGAATTTATATTGGATGGATAGATGTATAAAGTTGGGTTGGAAAGTTTGCTTTGTGCTGGCATTTATTTCAACATCATGGCCAATAGGATGCTGTGATGGTCAGTAACAGAGTGGTGTGGGACTAATGTTGAAAAGGAAATTGGGGTTGTGGTCACTGGAACCGCAGGCAGATGATTCCATCCCAGATATACCAGCCAGAAAAGGGCTGTCTGGGTTGCATCTTTCCTTCTGTTTCCTCCTCTACTGCTTCCTCCTCTTTGGCTTCTCCCTCTTCTGTGTCTTCCTTTTCTGCCTGCGAGCGGATGCTGTAAATCTGAACTGACAGCATAAAATTCTGGAAATATCAGCAGGTCAGGCAGCATCTTGATCTGAGCTGTGAACTTTGTTTCTTTTTCCACAGATGTTGCCTGACCTGAGTACTTGCAGCTTTTTCTGTTTTCTCAGAGGCCTTCCTTTACCATCTGAGACCTTGCAAGTGTCCAGCAGCACCCCCTACACACTTAAAAAAACTTTTAACATCTATTGCAGCAACCCACTACTTCAGTAGAATTTTTTTTAAAGTCCAAAAGCTTAAACACAAACTTACCTGAAAGATGTGTGTGTCCCTTTAAGAGGTGCTGACAGTGTCTCTGTGAGTCTGCTTCCATGCTGGGTTTACCTGGTGTGCTTAGGACCCAGTGCTGAACTCAGCACCAGGCGTGAAACATAGAAACATAGAAGATAGGAGCAGGAGTAGGCCATTCGGCCCCTCGAGCCTGCTCCGCCATTCAATGCGATCATGGCTGATCATCCAAATTCAGTACCCGGTCCCTGCTTTCTCCCCATACCCCTTGATCCCTTTAGCCTTACGAAATATATCCAACTCCTTCTTGAATATATTTAATGTATTGGCCTCTACTGCCTTCTGTGGTAGAGAATTACACAGGTTCACCACTCTCTGGTAAAGAAATTCCTCCTCATTTCTGCCTAAATGGCCTACCCCTTATCCTTAGACTGTGACCTCTGGTTCTGGACTCCCCGTGAACACAGGGGGATCAGTGAACACGGGGGGTGGGGGGGGGGGGATCAGTGAACACGGGGGGGGGGGGGATCAGTGAACATGAGGGGGGATCATTGAACACAGGGTGGATCAGTGAACACGGGGGGGGATCAGTGAACATGGGGGAGGGATCAGTGAACACGGGGGGGTGATCAGTGAACACGGGGGAGGGATCAGTGAACACGGGGGGGGATCAGTGAACACGGGGGATCAGTGAACACGGGGGGGGATCAGTGAACATGGGGGGGATCAGTGAACACGGGGAGATCAGTGAACACGCGGGGGAACAGTGAACACGGGGGGCGATTAGTGAACAGGGAGGTGGATCAGTGAACACGGGGGGGATCAGTGAACACGGGGGGGGATCAGTGAACACGGGGGGGGGATCAGTGAACACGGGGGGGATCAGTGAACACAGGGGGTGTTAGATCCGTGATTCTGAGGGTATGCTGTTTTTCAATAACCACACGGATGCTGTAACTTAACAATAAACAGGTATTTACTGGAGGAGGGTAGTCTCAAGACTGGGGGTACAGAGGCATGCGCAAAGCTTATATACAGGTGTGGTCACTGCCGGTACTACAGTATACAGGAGCTGTAAAAGTAGTTTCTGTCTTAAAGGCACATACACTGCAATTCCTCCCCTTTTAGATTAATAGTACCCCTAATATTCAAATAACAATTAACACTTTAACATGTACATTAAACAACAATAGTTCATTTATAGATTCAGTCTTTGGGGCGGCTTCCTGACCCTTTCGGGATAGCGCCTTTCCTGAGGTTCTTGTTCTTGGTGCAGAGGCGATTCTGACCCCTTTTCATCGGGTAGTTCATCGGGTTCCACTGCTACTGGTTCTGAGGTAGATGCTACCGGTATGTCGGGTTCATCCCCAGGTACTCGAGACATGGGTTTGACGCGTTCCTGTGACGCTAAGATCTGATCGACATGACATCTCACAATGTTCTCCCCGACATCCACTGTGTACATTAATGGCCCCTGCCTTGTGCATATTGTTACGGGTTGCCATTTCTCTGTTCGATAGTCACGGGCCAAGACTGGTTGCCCTACATTGAAGCTCCTTGTCGGCTTCTCATTGATGTGCTGGAATTGTTTGTCCTCAACATTTCTTCGCACATTTGGTCTGAGCAAGTCCAGACGAGATCTGAACCTTCGGTTAAAGAACATCATGGCCGGGGTCTGGTTGGTAACTGCATGTGTTGCGTTTCGGTAGGCTTATAAGAAATTGTCCATCTTATGCTGTAGTGGAATTTCATCGTCGCACATGGCCTTTATCGCCTTCTTAAAGGTTTGTACGAACCTCTCAGCCAATCCATTTGTGGCTGGATTATACGGGGCGGATGCGTAATGCCTTACCCCATTCCTTCTCATAAATTTTTGAAACTCTTCGGACACAAACTGTGGTCCATTATCAGAGCAAATCTGCTCTGGCAAACCGTTTCTGGTAAATATGGTCCGTAGGACTGCAATCGTTTTCTCTGTAGTGGTTGAAGATATTTTTATCACCTCAGGCCACTTTGAATGAGCATCCACTGCTATTAAGAGCATTGAGTCCATGAATGGACCAGCAAAATCAATATGCACCCGTTGCCATGGAGAGGAGGGCCACTCCCATGGGTGTAGAGGGGCATGTGGTGGTGCATTTTGGACCTTCTGGCATCCTAAGCAGCTCTTAGTTAGGTCTTTGATTTGTTGATCGATTCCCGGCCACCACACATAAGCCCTAGCAAGGCTTTTCATTTTCATTCCCCCCAGATGACCTTCATGTAGCTCATTTAGCACTCTCTCCCTTAACTTGGGTGGAATCACCACTCTGGATCCACACATCACTGTCCCCTGGCATACTGACAGCTGTTCTCTTCTGGATGAGAATGCTGGCAACAGTGAGTCGCCATGTATTGGCCATCCCCTCACCGTCAAATCATATACCCGAGACAGCGTCGGAAGACCTCTCCTGGTCCCTCAATACCTCCTCTCTGGTGAAGAAGGCCCAGCAGCGCCTATATTTCCTAAGGAGGCTGAAGGGATGTAACCTGTCACCCCTGATCCTCTCTAACTTTTACCGCTGCACAATAGAGAGCATCCTGACAAACTGTATCACAGTATGGTATGGCAGCTGTAGCTACTATGACCGGAAAGCCCTGCAGCGGGTAGTCAAAACTGCCCAACGCATTACCGGCACCCGGCTACTGACCATAGAGCACATATACCAGAAACGCTGTTTACGGAGGTCACGGTCCATCATCAAAGACCCTACCCACCCCAGCCATAGTCTGTTCGCCCTCCTGCCATCTGGGAGATGCTACAGATGCATTCGCACCTGTACGACCAGATTTAGGAACAGCTTCTTTCCCAGGGCTGTCATCCTACTGAACTCCACAAATAAACTCTAAAGCCTGCACATCTGCCAATGCACTTTATTATGGTTATGTTTATGTTAATGTATTACAAGCCAAATGTATGTTGAATGTTTAAATGTCTTAATCTAAATGTACACTCTCGGGAGCCGTAAGCCTACATTTCGTTGTACTGCACTTGTGCACTAACAATGACAATAAAAGTTGATTTGATTTGATTTGATCATTGCGGGTCTCCTTCTTTATATCCGCGTTCGTTACTGGCAATCGTTCAATTATTGACGAATAAAATATCTCGATAGGGTCCACTGCTGGTGCTTCCTCCACAGTAGGCAGTGGCAGGCGCAATAGCCCATCAGCGTTCCCATGCTGTTTCGTGCCTTTATATTCTATTTCATATTGATTCGCCCCTAGAAACAGGGACCATCTTTGTAACCGTTGTGCAGTCATCACTGGAATACCCTTCTTAGGATTAAAGATGGAGACAAGTGGTTGGTGGTCAGTCAGCAAGGTGAACTTCTGCCCATGCAGATAGTGGTTGAATTTTTTTACTCCCCATACTAGGCTGAGGGCCTCCCTGTCAATCTGGGCATAGTTGCGCTCGGCTGAGGTTAGTGACCGAGACGCAAAGGCTACTGGCCTCTCCAACCCGTCTGGGAATTTGTGCAACAGCACCGCTCCAATACCATAGGGTGATGCATCACATGCCAAACGAATTGGTAGTGCTAGGTTGAAATGGGCCAACACCTCTTTTGATGTGATCAATTCTTTACACTTCTGGAAAGCTCGTCTATGTTCATCATCTCACTTCCATGGTACCCCTGTTTGCAGTAGGGTGTTCAGTGGGTGTAATACCGTGGACAAATTTGGTACAAACTTGTGGTAGTAGTTTACCAGCCCGAGGAACGCCCTCAGTTGTGACACATTTTCCGGTGCTGGAGCCTTGACTACTGCCTCAATCTTTTCAGGGGACTTATGTAACCCCTCTTCATCGATGACGTGGCCACAATACGAGATCTGTTTCTGGAAAAACTCGCACTTGTGGCGATTAGCTCGTAACTCATACTCCTTTAATCTGGTGAGCACCTTCTCCAAGTTGGCGAGGTGATCACTGTCATTTTCGCCCGTGACCAAGATGTCGTCCAAATAACACTGGGTCCCTGGAATCCCTTGCAGGACCTGATCCATTGCCCTTTGCCAGATAGCCGGAGCCGAGGCTACTCCGAACACCAGCCAGTTGTATTGATAGAGACCTTTATGAGTGTTAATCGTAAGGTATTGTTTCGAAGCTTCTTCTACCTTCATTTGCAAGTACGCCTGGGCTAGATCAATTTTGGTGAAGCGTTTACCTCCAGATAGCGAGGCGAAAATATCCTCAATTCGTGGAAGTGGATATTGTACCGTGTGAAGGACTGGGTTCACTGTCACCTTAAAATCCCCACAGATGCGGACCTTCTTTGGTTCCCCAGGCGTATTACTCAACGACCTCTTCATTACAGGAATGATGGGTGTAGCCCACTCGCTCCAGTCCACTTTGGACAGTACTCCTGAACGTTCCAACCCTTCCAGCTCTGCTTCAAAAGCTGGTCTGATCGCATAAGGCACTGGTCTGGCCTTAAGAAACTTTGGGCTTGCATTTTCCTCTATTTTAATCGTTGCTGTTATGCCTTTTAGTGTTCCTAGTCCCTCCTGGAACACTTCTTTTGCGTCAGTTAGCATTTTTGACAGTCGTCCAGGTGTGACGTCGTCATCCTTTTTGGCCTCAACCTTCAGTGCCTGTATGGAATGCCAATCTAATTGTATCTTCCGGATCCATTCACATCCTAGCAGTGGTGGTCCTCCATCTGGCAATACATATATACCCATTTTAGGTATTTCCTGGCCTTTATATATCACTTTCACCCTTATTTTTCCTTTGGGGTAGACTTTTTGCCCCGTATACGTCTTCAAGACAATCTCTGTAGCTTTCAAGGGTATATGTGAAAATAGCCGCTTGTAGTCCCTTTGATTTATGACTGTTAGGGCTGATCCTGTGTCCAATTCCATTTTCACTTGGACTCCGTCTATCTTGAGTGTAACCCAGATAGTCTGGTGATCCTCCATTTTGGTTACCTTATGTAGTTTCAGACAACCCAGCTCCTTGCTTCCGGAGTCTGTGTCACTTTTCTGTTCGTCTGAACCACTGTCCATCACCTGGTGTACCTTTTTGTACTTCTCCTGTGGAGATTTCTTACTGTTGGTTTTCTTCCCAGACCTGCAGACTCTTGCTATGTGTCCTGTTTTTCCACACTGTCTGCACACTTGGTCCTTGAACCAACAATCCTTCTGGTCATGTGTTGTTCTGCCGCAGCGATAGCACTTCCCTGTTCCATAGGACATTTCATTGGTGCCATATTCTTGCGGTCTCCGTTGTATCTCAGCAGCGCCCCTTGCGGCTGCTTCGTGTGATACTGCCATACTGAAAGCCTTGTCCAGCGTAAGATCCTTTTCTGATAGAAGCCGTTTCTGGGTTCCTTCACTTTGTAGCCCACACACAAACTTGTCCCTTAACGTATCTGCTAGTCCCGCTCCAAACTGGCAGTGTTTCGATAGTTTGCGCAGTTCCGTTAGGTACTCAGCATTGCTTTCGTCTTTGTGTTGGTTCCTTTTATGGAACTTAAATCGTTCTGCTATCAGCAGCGGTGTGGGGTTTAAGTGGTCCTGTAGGATTTCTACTATGCTTTCGAAATTCTTGTTCACCGGCTTCTCTGGGGTTATTAGATTTTGCAGTAACCCATAAGTTTTTGCACCCATGGAATTTAACAAAACCAGTGCTTTACTAGCATCTGGCACTTCATTCGCCCTGCAGTACACCTCAATACGTTCCACATATGTCGCCCAATCTTCGACTTCATTGTCGAACGTAGAGATACTGCCACTCTTCAGCATCCCTGGATGTGATTTAACTGTCAAAAATGACGTCTCCCACGCTTCCCCTTCTTCTCCGCTGGCACAAAATGGCGTCTCCCGCGCTTTCCTTCTTTCCCGCGCTCGCCCTTCTTCTCCGCTGCGGCTTCTAAAAATGGCATCTCCCGCGCTCTTCCTTCTTCTCCGCGGCTCAATGGCGTCTCCCGCGCTTTCCCTTCTTCTCCCCGCGGACACTGTTCAGCCCGTGAGCCCTGGCTGTGCTCTGCGCGTTCTTCTTTTTATTTATTTATTTTTTTCTCGACGCCGCTCGGTCTTGAACCCGGCTGTTGCTTTACCCTCTCTCTCGCCAGTTTGTTCTTTTTTCTCTCGACGCCGCTCGGTTTTCAACCCCCGGCTGCACTCTGGGTGCTTCATCCTCTGTCTTACCCCATCGACGCTGCTCGGCTTTCTCTCCACCGTCGGTCGGCTGCAGCCGCCGCTGCCCGGGAAGGGTCTGCGCTGTACCTGTCGTCAGTCTATTGCTGATCGTCGTGGCTGGGGAACCAAGCCCGGCTCTCCACAGCCTCCCCTGCGATGTTCACTTTCTGTCTGACGACTGGGCGGTTGCTCGTGGTCGACGCCCGTGTTCCTGGCCTCGACTTTTCTTTTTTAGTTGCAGGTAGATTCGAATCGACACTCGTCGCCACTGTTAGATCCATGATTCTGAGGGTAAGCTGTTTTTCAATAACCACACGGATGCTGTAACTTAACAATAAACAGGTATTTACTGGAGGAGGGTAGTCTCAAGACTGGGGGTACAGAGGCATGCGCAAAGCTTATATACAGGTGTGGTCACTGCTGGTACTACAGTATACAGGAGCTGTAAAAGTAGTTCTGTCTTAAAGGCACATACACTACAGGGGGGTAAGTGAACACGGGGGGGATCAGTGAACACGGGGGGGGGATGAGTGAACACGGGGGAGATCAGTGAACACGGGGGGGATCAGTGAACACGGGGGGGGATCAGTGAACACGGGGGGACCAGTGAACACGGGGGGGATCAGTGAACACGGGGGGATCAGTGAACACGGGGGGATCAGTGAACATGGGGGGGATCAGTGAACACGGGGGGGGGATCAGTGAACACGGGGGGGATCAGTGAACATGGGGGGGATCAGTGAACACGGGGGGATCAGTGAACACGGGGGGGATCAGTGAACATGGGGGGGGGATCAGTGAACACGGGGGGATCAGTGAACATGGTGGGGGGATCAGTGAACACGGGGGGGATCAGTGAACACGGGGGGGGGATCAGTGAACACGGGGGGGGATCAGTGAACACGGGGGGGGTTCAGTGAACACGGGGGGGGATCAGTGAACACGGGGGGGTGATCAGTGAACACGGGGGGGATCAGTGAACACGGGGGGGATCAGTGAACACGGGGGGGGATCAGTGAACACGGGGGGGTCAGTGAACACGGGGGGCATCAGTGAACACGGGGGGGATCAGTGAACACGGGGGGGATCAGTGAACACGGGGGGGATCAGTGAACACGGGGGGGGATCAGTGAACACGGGGGGCGGATCAGTGAACACGGCGGGGGTTCAGTGAACACGGGGGGTATCATTGAACACGGGGGGGGATCAGTGAACACGGGGGGGATCAGTGAACACGGGGGGGGGATCAGTGAACACGGGGGGGTGTCAGTGAACACGGGGGGTGATCAGTGAACACGGGGGGGTGTCAGTGAACGCGGGGGGGATCAGTGAACACAGGGGGGGTGTCAGTGAACGCGGGGGGGGATCAGTGAACACGGGGGGATCAGTGCACACGGGGGGGATCAGTGAACACGGCGGGGGATCAGTGAACACGGGGGGGGGATCAGTGAACACGGGGGGGATCAGTGAACACGGGGGGTATCAGTGAACACGGGGTGGGGGGATCAGTGAACACGGGGGGGTATCAGTGAACACGGGGGGGGGATCAGTGAACACGGGGGTGATCAGTGAACACGGCGGGGGCATCAGTGAACACGGGGGGGGGATCAGTGAACATGGGGGGGATCAGTGAACACGGTGGGGGGATCAGTGAACACGGGGGGGATCAGTGAACACGGGGGGGGATCAGTGAACATGGGGGGGATCAGTGAACACGGCGGGGGGGTCAGTGAACACGGGGGGGGTATCAGTGAACACGGCGGGGGGATCAGTGAACACGGGGGGGGATCAGTGAACACGGTGGGGGGGGATCAGTGAACACGGGGGGGATCAGTGAACACGGGGGGGGATCAGTGAACACGGGGGGCATCAGTGAACACGGGGGGTATCAGTGAACACGGGGGGGATCAGTGAACACGGGGGGGATCAGTGAACACGGGGGGGGATCAGTGAACACGGGGGGGGATCAGTGAACACGGGGGGGGATCAGTGAACACGGGGGGGATCAGTGAACACGGGGGGATCAGTGAACACGGGGGGGATCAGTGAACACGGGGGGGATCAGTGAACACGGGGGGGATCAGTGAACACGCGGGGGGGATCAGTGAACACGGGGGGGGATCAGTGAACACGGGGGGGGGATCATTGAACACGGGGGGGGATCAGTGAACACGGGGGGGATCAGTGAACACGGCGGGGGCATCAGTTAACACGGGGGGGATCAGTGAACATGGGGGGGATCAGTGAACACGGTGGGGGGATCAGTGAACACGGGGGGGATCAGTGAACACGGGGGGGATCAGTGAACACGGGGGGGGATCAGTGAACATGGGGGGATCAGTGAACACGGCGGGGGGATCAGTGAACACGGGGTGGGGGGATCATTGAACACGGGGGGGGATCAGTGAACACGGTGGGGGATCAGTGAACACGGGGTGGGGGTCAGTGAACACAGGGGGGTATCAGTGAACACGGCGGGGGGATCAGTGAACACGGGGGGGGATCAGTGAACACGGTGGGGGGGGGATCAGTGAACACGGGGGGGATCAGTGAACACGGGGGGGGTATCAGTGAACACAGGGGGCATCAGTGAACACGGGGGGGATCAGTGAACACGGGGGGATCAGTGAACACGGGGGGGACCAGTGAACACGGGGGGGGGGATCAGTGAACACGGGGGGGGATCAGTGAACACGGGGGGGGATCAGTGAACACGGGGGGGATCAGTGAACACGGGGGGATCAGTGAACACGGGGGGGATCAGTGAACACGGGGGGGGGATCAGTGAACACGCGGGGGGTATCAGTGAACACGGGGGGGGATCATTGAACACGGGGGGGATCAGTGAACACGGCGGGGGCATCAGTGAACACGGGGGGGGATCAGTGAACATGGGGGGGATCAGTGAACACGGTGGGGGGATCAGTGAACACGGGGGGGGATCAGTGAACACGGTGGGGGGGGATCAGTGAACACGGGGGGATCAGTGAACACGGTGGGGGTATCAGTGAACACAGGGGGCATCAGTGAACACGGGGGGGATCAGTGAACACGGGGGGATCAGTGAACACGGGGGGGATCAGTGAACACGGGGGGGGGATCAGTGAACACGGGGGGGGGGATCAGTGAACACGGGGGGGGATCAGTGAACACGGGGGGGATCAGTGAACACGGGGGGATCAGTGAACACGGGGGGGATCAGTGAACACGGGGGGGGGATCAGTGAACACGGGGGGGATCAGTGAACACGCGGGGGGGATCAGTGAACACGGGGGGGTCAGTGAACACGGGGGGGGATCATTGAACACGGGGGGGGATCAGTGAACACGGGGGTGATCAGTGAACACGGGGTGGGGATCAGTGAACACGGGGGGGGGATCATTGAACACGGGGGGGGGATCAGTGAACACGGGGGTGATCATTGAACACGGGGGGGGATCAGTGAACACGGGGGGATCATTGAACACGGGGTGGGGGTCAGTGAACACGGGGTGGTATCAGTGACCACGGGGGGGTATCAGTGAACACGGGGGGGGGGGATCAGTGAACACGGCGGGGGGATCAGTGAACACGGGGGGGGGGGGATCAGTGCAGTGTGACATTTACAGTATGTCATGTGTAGACGCCGATCACACTGATTAAAATGAGCCATTCTCTGCTTTTAACCTCATGTCAGGAGTCTATGGACATCAATTTAAAGTGTTACAGAAAGCTAATGACGGTTATTAGAGAACTGCTGAGAGAAATAAAGGATGGAAATTGCGATTAGAGGGAATTTACCGATGTTGGAATATTTGAGTTAATGTTAAAGGAGGGTGAGTCATCATCGTGTCTGGTGGCAATCATCTCTCATTATTGATGATTACTGCCTTTATTGCCTTGTCATCTATCAACAACAACTTGCATTTAGTCGCCGGATTATCTACACCAACATGTTAGCGGGCTTCTGCACATGCGCGTGGTATCCCGGAGCCGCTTCTGCGCAGAACCTCACCGTTGCGGCCACGCTTACCTTGGCTCCGTGGGAGAAGGTCACTGGATCCATTGGTGACTGCGGGGGAGAGAGAGGATCAAAGGGGAGAGAGAGAATCAGAGCGGGGAGAGAGGGGATTGGAGGGGCAGAGAGAGAGGGGGAATCGGAGAGAGGGAGGGAATCAGAGGGGGAGAGAGAGTGAATCAGGAGGAGAGAAAGGGGATCAGAGGGGAAGAGAGAGGGAATCGGAGGGGAAGAGAGAGGGAATGGAGGGGGTGAGCGAGGGGGATAAGAGTGGGGTGAGAGAGAGGGGGGAATCGGAGGTGGACAGACAGGGGATCGGAGGGAAGAGAGGGGGGGATCGGGGGGAGAGGCAATCGGAAGGGGGAGAGAGAGAATCAGAGGGGGCAGAGAGAGGGGGGACTCAGGGGGAGAGAGAGGGGTAATCGGAGAGAGAGAGAGGGGGATTGGGGGAGAGAGGGGGGATCAGCGGGGGAAGAGGGAATCGGGTAGAGAAGGAATCGGGAGAGAGAGAGGGGGAATTGGAGGGGAGAGAGAGATGGGGAGAGAAGGGATTGGAGTGGGGAGAGAGGTAATCGGAGGGGGAGAGAGAGGGAATCGGAGGTGAGGAGGGGGATCAGAGTGGAGCGAGAAAGTGGGGGAATCGGAGGTGGACAGAGGGGATCGGAGGGGAGAGAGGGGATCAGAGGGGAAGACAGAGGGAATCAATGGGGGGAGAGAATTGAGGGGAGAGAGGGGATCAGAGGGGAGAGGGGATTGGAGTGGGGGGAGAGGGAATCGGAGCGGGAGAAAGAGAGGGGATCGGAGGGGGGATAGAGGGATCGGAGTCGATAGAGAGGGAGGTTTGGAGGGGGAGAGAGGGGAATCAGAAGGGGGAGAGAGAGGGGATCGGAGGGGAGAGATAATAGAGTGGGGAGAGGGGATCGGAGGAGAGGGAAACGGAGGGGAGAGAGAGACTGGGGAGGGAAAGGGAATCGGAATGGGGAGAGAGGGGTGGGAGAGAGAATGGAGTGGGGAGAGAGGATTGGGGGGAGAGAGGGAATCAAAGGGGAGAGAGGAAAATGGAGGTGGGCGAGAGTGAGGGGAGCGGTAGGAGAGGGGGTGAGAGAGAGGAGGGGGAGTGAGAATCGAAGGGAGAGAGAGGATCGAAGGGAGAAGAGAGAGGAGGGGAAAGAAGTTCAGCAACTCGGGGGGAGAGAAGGTCAATAACTCAGGGGTGGCAGGGTGGTGTAAAGAGCACAGAGAGAACAGTGGGGATGGGGGAAGAATGTGATGCAGGTCTAAAGGGCAGGGGGGGATGAGAGCGTGAACGTCATCAGATGGTAAGACAGATCACATTCCTCCAACCCCTTTACACCCGCACCACATTCTCCCTCTCCTCCCCCTAGACCTGGTTTATTTCCCGGAAAGCTTGGTGCATGTGTGGCAAGTGACATCATTGGACTGGACAAAATCCAGAAGTCATGACACTCACTATTCACTTCATACCCATTTATAATGGGGAACAAAGAAATGGCAGACCAATTAAATACATACTTTGTGTAATGAAATCTGTTTGTCTTGATCCTGTATTCATTTTGCACTCATGTATATTACCCTCCCCCACTGTGTATAGTTTCACTTTCTCTTTCCCGACTAACCTGGGAGGTTCCAGGTCTTGGCTCTTGGCTCCGCCCCTGACTTCTCTTACATAAAGATCCCAGGCTCTGTATGACTCATTCCTTTGAACCAGTCGGCGTGTTGAGATGTTAGCTCTGATCTTAGTGATTAAAAGCCAACTTGTTTAAGTCTATAACTTCTAGTTTTGTGGTTATTGAAGGCCCATCAATTTTAATCACTAAAGAATACTAGGATGGATCGACTCCTAAAACCAGAGCGTCTGGACTTGGATCCACATTCTGCTGAAGCATCAAATCAATTTGGACACTGGCTCAAATGCTTCGAACTCTTCGCAGGGGCCTCATCCGCTAGCGAGGTAGATAAACTGAGTCTACTGACTACTCGCGTAAGTCATCGGATTTATTCGTTCATCCGGGACGCCACCTCTTACACGGAGGCCATCACTATCCTGAAGGCCCAATACCAGAGCCCGGTAAACGAAGTGTACGCCAGACATCTGCTGGCTACACGCAGGCAGCGACCAGAGGAATCAATGGACGATTTCTTACAGGGCCTAAAGGACCTGGTCCGGGACTGTAACTGCAAGGCCGTGACGGCCAACGCGTACTCTGACGAATTGGTCCGTGATTCCTTCATCACGGGCCTCAAATTGAATTATATCCGGCAGAGACTGCTGGAGAAGGAGGTCCTGGACTTTAAAAAGGCAGTGGCCACTGCGCGATCGCTGGACGTGGCCCAGAGAAACTCTGACTCTTATTTTTCCGGCCATGCGGCCCTCACCGCCTCGTGCGCGCCGAGGGGGCCGCCATCTTGGAATCAGCCATCTTCCCCATCCAGGTCTCAGACCAGCTCTACGCCGCCGGAGTCCCCACACAGAAGTTCACCCAGGAGTCCTACTACAGCGGCAATGTCTCGAGGCTCGAAATGCTACTTCTGCGGCCAGGCCAAGCACCCCAGACAACGATGTCCAGCAAAGGATGCTACATGCTTCAAATGTAAGAAAAAGGGGCATTTTAGCAAAGTCTGCAGGGGGAATCCGATTTCCAACACTGTCACCGCCTCATGCGTGCTGTGCGGGCCGCCATCTTGGGATCCGCCATCTTTTCCCGACTCAACGGCCGCCCAGGGCCCAACAGTGGCTTCGATCACAGTGGATCAATCCAGGCCACACCCGTTGACAAAATCCATGATGGACATACAGGTAAACGGGAATTTAACGAAATGTTTAATTGACTGTGGGAGTACCGAGAGTTTTATCCACCCTAGCCTGGTACGGTGGCACTCATTAACGGTAACCCCTACACGGAGCAGAATTGCTATGGCTGCTAAGCCCCACACTTAGGACATTTTGGGCTACTGTGTGGTAATACTGACTGTAAAAGGCACGGACTACAAGGATTTTAAACTCCTTGTGATGCCAGAACTCTGTGTTAATGTAATCTTGGGCCTGGACTTCCAGTGCCACCACGAAAGTGTCACGCTAGCATATGGCGGGTCCCAGCCGCCACTCACAGTCTGTGGCCTATCAACCTTAAAAATCAGCCCGCCCTCTTTATTCGCTAATCTCGCTCCGAACTGTAGACCCATAGCGACCAAAAGTAGATGGTACAGTGTGGAAGACAGACACTTTATCAAGGCGGAAGTGGACAGACTCCTGCGGGAAGGCATTATTGAATGCAGTACCAGCCCGTGGCGTGCCCAAGTAGTCATAGTTAAAAATAGCGAAAAGAAACGGATGGTAATTGACTACAGCCAGACTGTTAATATTTATACCCAGCTGGACGCCTACCCTTTACCCCGCATATCAGAAATGGTCAACCAGATTGCGCAATACCGAGTCTTCTCGACTATCGACCTCAAATCCGCGTATCACCAGCTCCCCATTAGAATGGAGGACCGCCCATACACTGCCTTCGAGGTGAACTGACGCCTCTACCATTTTCTCAGAGTGCCCTTCGGGGTAACAAATGGGGTCTCGGTCTTCCAACGTGAGATGGACCGCATGGTTGACGAGAATAAACTACAAGCTACCTACCCCTATCTGGACAATGTCACTATCTGCGGGCACAACCAGCAAAACCACGATCTAAATCTTGCGAGATTTTTAAAAACTGCCCTAAAGCTGAATCTAACCTACAACGAAGACAAATGTGTCTTCAACACAACCCGTCTCTGTATCCTCGGCTGTGTGGTGGAAGATGGGGTAATTGGACCGGACCCTGACCGATTACGGCCCCTAAAGGAATTGCCCCTGCCACACAACCCCAAAGCTTTAAAAAGGGATTTTTTTCGTATTATGCCCAATGGGTGCCCAATTACTCTGATAAGGCCCGACCCCTCATTAAATCGACGTCCTTCCCACTATCAGCTGAAGCTCGGGAGGCTTTCACCAGTATTAAACAGGACATTGAAAGGGCTGCAGTGTGTGCAGTGGACGAATGCATTCCCTTTCAAGTTGAAAGCGATGCGTCAGACTTTGCCTTAGCTGCAACCCTCAATCAGGCTGGGAGACCTGTGGCCTTCTTCTCCCGAACCTTTCAGGGACCTGAAATCAGGCACTCTTCTGTCGAGAAGGAGGCACAGGCTATAGTGGAGGCAGTGTGGCACTGGAGACACTACCTAGCCGGCAAACGTTTCACCCTGCTCACCGACCAGCGGTCGGTGGCTTTCATGTTTAATAACAAACAAAGGGGGAAAATCAAGAATGACAAAATACTCAGGTGGAGGATCGAACTATCCACGTTCGACTATGATATTATGTACAGGCCGGGAGCCCTTAATGAATCCCCAGACGCCCTATCACGGGGAATGTGTGCCAGCATTCATACGGACAAATTACAGGGTCTCCACAACGACCTCTGTCACCCAGGGGTCACCCGACTATACCATTTTATAAAGTCCCGCAATCTGCCCCACTCCATCGAGGAGGTCAGGGCAATGACCAGAGCCTGCCGCATCTGTGTGGAGTGCAAGCCTCGTTTCTACAGGCCTGATCGTGCACACCTTATCAAAGCCACACGGCCATTCGAGCGCCTAAGTCTGGACTTCAAGGGACCCCTTCCCTCTGCCGACCGTAACGTATACTTCCTCAATATCATTGATGAATATTACCGCTTCCCCTTCGTCATTCCCTGCCCAGACATGACCAGTGCCACGGTCATCAAGTGTCTCTGTAATCTATTCTGCATGTTTAGCATGCCGAACTACATACACAGCGATAGGGGGACGTCATTCATGAGTGACGAGCTGCGCCAGTTCTTGCTCTCGAAGGGGATAGCCACTAGCAGAACCACTAGCTACAACCCCCGGGGCAATGGGCAAGTGGAAAGGGAGAATGCTACTGTTTGGAAGGCTGTCACATTAGCCTTAAAGTCAAAAGGCCTCCGTCCTCCCGCTGGCAGGAAGTCCTCCCAGACGTGCTCCACTCCATAAGGTCTCTATTATGTACTGCCACTAACGCTACCCCTCACGAAAAGATGTTCGTTTTCCCCCGGAAATCCACCTCGGGCATATCTCTACCCGCGTGGCTGACGTCTCCGGGGACAGTACTATTGCGGAAGCACGTGAGAGGCCATAAAACGGACCCCCTTGTGGAAAAGGTACAGCTCCTCCATGCAAACCCTCAGTACGCCTATATCGAATACTCTGACGGGCGAGAGGACACTGTTTCCATAAAAGACCTCGCTCCCTCGGGGAGCGGAGAGAACGATGGGAGACTACCCGATGAAGACCTACACTACAAAGTGACAGGACGCCCAGAGGTATCAATACCCAACTTTAACCTGGAGGACACTGCAGATAACCTGGAAGACACTGCGGAGGTCCGGACAGCAGAGGAACCAGAATCCACTCCCCTAGAGGCACCCCAACCGGCTTTGCGCCGATCACTGAGAACTGCAAAACCTCCTGACAGACTCACTTATACCAACTTTTAAGAAACATCACCCCGATGGACTAAATCTATAGAAGGGGTGAATGTAATGAAATCTGTTTGTCTTGATCCTGTATTCGTTTTGCACTCATGTATATTACCCTCCCCCACTGTGTATAGTTTCACTTCCTCTTTCCCGACTAACCTGGGAGGTTCCAGGTCTTGGCTCTTGGCTCCGCCCCTGACTTCTCTTACATA
This sequence comes from Somniosus microcephalus, assembly GCF_052327205.1. NCBI lineage: Eukaryota > Metazoa > Chordata > Chondrichthyes > Squaliformes > Somniosidae > Somniosus > Somniosus microcephalus. The sequence goes on from NC_141001.1 coordinate 24,820,601, forward strand.
AAGATCCCAGGATCTGTATGACTCATTCCTGTGAACCAGTCGGCGTGTTGAGATGTTAGCTCTGATCTTAGTGATTAAAAGCCAACTTGTTTAAGTCTATAACTTCTAGTTTTGTGGTTATTGAAGGCCCATCACTTTGGTTCTGTCTTCACAAAGGAGGACACAAATAACCTCCCAGAGATGTCGGGGAACATAAGGTCTAATGAGAGGGAGGAACTGAAAGAAATCAATATTTCTGGGAAATGGTGTTAGGGAAATTGACAGGATTGAAGGCCGATAAATCCCCAGGGTCTGATAGTCTACATCCTAGGGTACTTAAGGAAGTGGCCCTGGAAATAGTAGATGCATTGCTGGTCAACTTCCAAAATTCGATAGACTCTGGAACAGTTCCCATGGATTGGAGGGTAGCTAATGTAACCCCACTATTCAAAAAAGGTGGTAGAGAGAAAACAGGGAATTAAGAGGAAGCCTGACATCGGTAGTGGGGAAAATGCTAGAATCCATTATAAAAGATGTAATAGCAAAGCACTTGGAAAACAGTGACAGGATCGGACAAAGTCAACATGGATTTACAAAAGGTAAATTGTACTTGACTAATCGACTGGAATTTTTTGAGGATGTAACTTGTAGAATAGATAAGGGAGAACCAGTGGATGTGGTGTATTTGGACTTTCAGAAGGCTTTCAATAAGGTCCCGCATAGGAGATTAGCATGTAAAGTGAAGGCACATGGGATTGGGGGCAAGGTACTGACTTGGATAAAGAACTGGTTGGCAGACAGGAAGCAAAGAGTTGGAATAAACGGCTCTTTTTCCGAGTGGCAGGCAGTGACTAGTGGGGTACCGCAGGGATCGGTCCTAAGACCCCAGCTATTCACAATATATATAAATGATCTAGACGAGGGAACTAGATGTAATATCTCCAAGTTTGCAGACGACACAAAGCTGGGTGGGCGTGTGCTGTGAGGAAGATGCCGAGAAACTCCAGTATGATTTGGACAGGTTGGGTGATTGGGCCGAAGCATGGCAGATGCAGTATAATGTGGATAAATACGAGGTTATCCACTTTGGTGGCAAAAACAGGAAGGCAGATTATTATCTGAACGGCAATAGATTGGGAGAAGGGGAAGTGCAACGAGACCTGGTTGTCCTTGTGCACCAGTCGCTGAAGGTAAGCATGCAGGTGCAGCAAGCAGTTAAGAAGGCAAATGGTATGTTGGCCTTCGTAGCGAGAGGGTTCGAGTACAAGAACAAGGATGTCTTGCTGCAGTTGTACAGGGCCTTGGTGAGACCACACCTTGAGTACTGTGTGCAGTTTTGGTCGCCTTATCTGAGGAAGGATGTTCTTGCCATGGAGAGAGTACAGCGAAGATTCACCAGACTGATACCTGGGATGGCAGGAATGACGTATGAGGAGAGAATTGGTCGATTGGGCTTATACTCGCTGGAGTTTAGAAGAATGAGAGGGGATCTCATTGAAACTTATAAAATTCTTACAGAACTGGACAGACTGGATGCAGGAAGGACGTTCCCGATGGCCGGGGAGTCCAGAACCAGGGGTCACAGTCTAAGGATAAGGGGTAAGCCATTTAGGACAGAGATGAGGAGGAATTTCTTCACCCAGAGAGTGGTGACCCTGTGGAATTCTCTACCACAGAACGCAGTGGAGGCCAATTCATTAAATATATTCAAGAAGGAGTTGGATATATTTCTTAAGGCTAAAGGGATCAAGGGATATGGGGAGAAGGCAGGGACAGGGTACTGAATTTGGATGATCAGCCATGATCTCATTGAATGGCGGAGCAGGCTCGAGGGGCTGAATGGCCTACTCCTGCTCCTAACTTCTATGTTTCTATGTAAACATGTTAACAATACCCCATCTATGAGAAGGGAGATGGAGGTTAGGAACTTGTTGGGGGGTAAGGTCAGGGTCAGGAACTTGGGAGGGAAATAGTCAGAAACTCAGAGGGGTGGGAAGAGGGTTAGGAACTTGTTGGGGGGGGGTGGGTGCAGGAACTTGTTTGGGGGGTGGGAGGTCTTATCCCGCGAGGGTGAGACTTGTGTTCTATGTGAGCTCCGTTCTGTCTGGAGTCTGGTAGTTAGAATGGCTTGAATTACACTTTGCAAAGTAATTGATTACTTAGGTAGGCAGGATCTAATTACACATTCCAGCGAAACTGCAGGGCGTGTCTTGCCCTCCAAGGGCACCATTCAGAAATCAGGTGTTGCCTTCAAGGTGACTAATCAGAGATCTGGTGTTGGAAATAAACACAACCTTTAACGCTTCACAGGCGTGTTATCAAACACAACTTGACACCGTGCCACATAAGGAGATATTCAGACATGTGACTAAAAGCTTGTTCAAAGAGGTAAGTTTTAAGGAGTGTCTTAAAGGAGGTGAGAGAGGTGGAGAGGTTTAGGGAGGGAATTCCAGAGTTTAGGCCACTGAAGACTTGGCCAAAAATAGGGGATGCACAAGAAGCCAGAATTGGATGAGCACAGAGATCTCATAAGAACATAAGAAATAGGAGCAGGAATAGGCCACTTGGCCCCTCGAGCCTGCTCTGCCATTCAATAAGATCATGGCTGATCTTGGGCTCAAAGCCACTTCCCTGCCCACTCCCCATAACCCTTCACTCCCTTATCTTGCAAAAATCTATCTATCTCCACCTTAAATGTATTTAATGACCCAGCCTCCACAGCTCTCTGCAGCAGAGAATTCCACAGATTTATGACCCTCTGAGAGAAGAAATACCTCCTCATCTCAGTTCTAAAAGGGCGACCCTTTATTCTGAAACTGCCCCCGAGTTCTAGATTTCCCCACAAGAGGAAACATCCTCTGCATCTACCTTGTCGAGCCCCCTCAGTATCTTACATGTTTCAATAAGATCACCTCTCAATCTTCTAAATTCCAATGAGTATAGGCCCAGCCTGCTCAACCTTTCCTCATAAGTCAACCCCCTCGTATCTAGAATTAACCGAGTGACTCATCTCTGAACTGCCTCCAATGCAAGTATATCCTTCCTTAAATAAGGAGACCAAAACTGTACGCAGTACTCAAGGTATGGTCTCACCAATACCCTGTACAGTTGTAGCAGGACTTCCCTGCAATGGCAAACATTCAAAGACCGAATGGATGAACTACAGAATTTGTTCATCCCAGTTTGGCATAAAAATAAAACAAAAAAGGTGACTCAACCGTGGCTAACAAGAGAAATTAGGGATAGCATAAGATCCAAGGAGGGGACATATAAATTGGCCAGAAAAAGCAATAATCCTGAGGATTGGGAGCAGTTTAGGATTCAACAAAGGAGGACAAAGGGATTAATTAAGAAAGGGAAAATAGATTATGAGAGTAAGCTTGCAGGGAACATAAAAACTGACTGTAAAAGCTTTTATAGATATGTGAAGAGAAAAAGGTTGGTGAAGTCAAGCGTAGGTCCCTTGCAGTCAGAATCAGGGGAATTTATAATGGGGAACAAAGAAATGGCGGACCAACTAAATACATATTTTGGTTCTGTCTTCACAAAGGAGGACACAAATAACCTCCCAGAGATGCTGGGGAACATAGGGTCTGATGAAAGTGTGGTTCTGAAAGAAATCAGTATTTGTAGGGAAATGGTGTTAGGAAAATTGAGGGGACTGAAGGCCGATAAATCCCCAGGGCCTGATAATCTACATCCTAGGGTACTTAAGGAAGTGGCCCTAGAAATAGTAGATGCATTGCTGGTCATCTTCCAGAACTCGATAGACTCTAGAACAGTACCCATGGATTGGAGGGTAGCAAATGTTACCCCACTATTCAAAAAAGGTGGTAGAGAAAAAGCGGGGAATTATAGACCGGTAAGCCTGACATCGGTAGTGGGGAAAATGCTAGAGTCCATTATAAAAGATGTAATAGCAGAGCACTTGGAAAGCAGTGACAGGATTGGACAAAGTCAACATGGACTTACAAAAGGTAAATCATGCTTGACTAATCTACTGGAATTTTTTGAGGATGTAACTGGTAAAATAGATAAGGGAGAACCAGTGGATGTGGTGTATTTGGACTTTCAGAAGGCTTTCGATAAGGTCCCGCATAAGAGATTAGCGTGCAAAATTAAGGCACATGGGATTGGGGGCAAGGTATTGACTTGGATAGAGAACTGGTTGGCGGACAGAAAGCAAAGAGTTGGAATAAACGGGTCATTTTCCGAGTGGCAGGTAGTGACTAGTGGGGTACCGCAAGGATCGGTCCTAGGACCTCAGCTGTTCACAATATATATTACTGATCTGGATGAGGGAATTGGATGTAATATCTCCAAATTTGCAGACGACACAAAGCTGGGTGGGAGTGTATGCCGTGAGGAGGATGTCGTGAAACTCCAGTATGATTTGGACAGGTTGGGTGATTGGGCAGAAACATGGCAAATGCACTTTAATGTGGATAAATGTGAGGTTATCCACTTTGGTGGCAAAAACAGGAAGGCAGAATATTTTTTGAATGGCAATAGATTGAGAGAAGGGGAAGTGCAAAGAGACCTGGGTGTTCTTGTGCACCAGTCGCTGAAGGTAAGCATGCAGGTGCAGCAGGCGGTTAAGAAGGCAAATAGTATGTTGGCCTTCGTAGCAACAGGGTTCGAGTACAGGAACAAGGATGTCTTGCTGTAGTTGTACAGGGCCTTGGTGAGACCGCACCTTGAGTATTGTGTGCAGTTTTGGTTGCCTTATCTGAGGAAGGACGTTCTTGCCATGGAAGGAGTGCAGCGAAGATTCACCAGGCTGATAGCTGGGATGGCAGGAATGATGTATGAGGAGAGATTGTGTCGATTGGGCTTATACTCACTGGAGTTTAGAAGATTGAGAGGGGATCTCATCGAAACATATAAAATTCTGTCAGGCCTGGATAGACTAGATGCAGGAAGGATGTTTCTGATGGCCAGGGAGTCCAGAACCAGGGGTCATAGTCTAGGGATAAGGGGTAAGCCAGAGAGTGGTGAACCTGTGGAATTCTCTGCCACAGAGGGCGGTGGAGGCCAGTTCATTAAATATATTCAAGAAGGAGTTGGATATATTTCTTAAAGCTAAAGGGATCAAGGGATATGGGGAGAAGGCAGGGACAGGGTACTGAATTTGGATGATCAGCCATGATCTCATTGAATGGCGGAGCAGGCTCGAAGGGCCGAATGGCCGACTCCTGCCCCCACCTTCTATGTTTCTATACTCCATTTGCTTTTTTGATTACTTGCTGTACCTGCATGCTAACTTTTTGTGTTTCATGCACAAGGACCCAGGTCCCTCTGAACTGTAGCATTTTGTAATCTCTCCATTTAAATAATAATTTGCTTTTTTAATTTACCTGCCAAAGTGGATAACCTCGCACTTTCCCACATTATACTCCATCTGCCAAATGTTTGCCCACTCACTTAGCCTGTCTATATCCCTTTGCAGATTCTTTGAGTCCTCTGCACAACTTGCTTTCCCACCCATCTTTGTATCATCCGCAAACTTGGCTACATTACACTCGGTCCCTTCATCCAAGTCATTAATGTAGATTGTAAATAGTTGAGGCCCCAGCACCGATCCCTGTGGCACCCCACTGGTTACCGTTTGCCAACCGGAAAATGACCCATTTATCCCAACTCTCTGCTTTCTGTTAGTTAGCCAATTCTCTATCCATGCTAATATATTACCCCAACTCCGTGTAACCTTTTATGTGGCACCTTATCGAATGTCTTCTGGAAATCCAAATACACCACATCCACTGGCTCACCTTTGTCCACCCTGCTCGTTACATCCTCAAAGAACTCCAGCAAATTTGTTAAACATGATTTCCCTTTCATAAAACCATGCTGACTCTGCTTGACTGCATTATGATTTTCCAAATGCCCTGCTACTGCTTCCTTAATGAAGGACTCCAGCATTTTCCCAATGACAGATGCTAGGCTAACTGGTCTATAGTTTCCTGCTTTCTGTCTCCCTCCTTTCTTAAATAGGGGTGTTACATTTGCGGTTTTCCAATCCGCTGGGACCTCTCCAGAGTCCAGGGAATTTTGGTATATTGCAACCAATGCATCCACTATCTGCAGCCACTTCTTTTAAAACCCTGGGATGCAGGCCATCTGGTCCAGGGGACTTGTCGTCTTTTAGTCCCATTATTTTACCAAGTACTATTTCCTTAGTGATAGTGATTGTCTTTGGTTCCCCCCTCCCTGTGGCCCCTTGATTATCCATTATTGGGATGTTGTTAGTGTCTTCTACTGTGAAGACAGATACAAAATATTTGTTCAGTGTCTATGCCATTTGCCAGTTCCCCATTATTAATTCCCCAGTCTCATCCTCTAAGGGACTAACGTTTACTTTAGCTACCCTCTTCCTTTTTATAGACCTGCTCTTACTATCTGTTTTAATATTTCTTGCCAGTTTACTCTCATAATTCATCTCTCTCTTTATTATTTTTTTAGTCATCCTTGGCTGGTTTTTAAAAAATTCCCAATCCTCTGGTTTCCCACCAATCTTGGCAACATTGTATGCCTTTGTTTTCAATTTGATACCATCCTTTACTTCCTTAGTTAGCCACGGATGGTGCTCCCTTCTCTTAAAATCTTTCTTTCTCACTGGAATATATTTTTGTTGAGAGTTATGAAATATCTCCTTAAATGTCTGCCACTGCATTTCAACTGTCTTACCCTTTATTTTTCCAGTCCACTTTAGCCAGTTCTGCCCTCATGCCATTGTAATTGTCTTTGTTTAAGATCAGGACACTGGTTTGAGATACAACTTTCTCACCTTCCAACTGAATTTGAAATGTAACCATGCTATGATCACTCTTTCCGAGAGGATCCTTTACTATGAGATCATTTATTAATTCTGTCTCATTACACAGTACCAGATCCAAGATAGCCTGCTCCCTGGTTGGTTCCATTACATACTGTTCTAGGAAACCATCCCGAATGCACTCTATGAACTCCTCCTCAAGGCTACCATGGCCAATTTGATTTGTCCAATCAATATGGAGATTAAAATCACCCATGAATATTACCATACCTTTTTTACAGGCCTCCATTATTTGTTGATTTATATTCTGTCCAACAGTATTGCTACTGTTCGGGGGCCTGTAGACTACGCCCACCAGAGACTTTTTCCCCTTATTTTTTATCTCCGCCCAAACCAATTCTACATCTTGACCTTCTGAGCCAATATCACTTCTCACCACTGCGCTGATCCCATCCTTTACCAACAAAGCCACCCCACCTCCCTTTCCTTTCTGTCTATCCTTCCGAATTGTCAAATACCCTGGAATATTCAGCCCAGGTCACCTTGCAACCACGTCCCTGTAATGGCGATCAGATCATACCCAGTTGTATCTATTTGTGCTGTCAACTCATCTAGCTTGTTACAAATGCTGCGTGTATTCAGATATAGAGCTTTTAACTTTGTCTTTTTACCATTTCTCCTTGTTTTGTCCCATTTTCTGTTGCACTCTTATTTTTAAACATTCTGTCCCTTCCTCTCACACTCTGGTTATTATTTTCATGATCTCTATCCTGCTCTATTGCTTTCTCACTATTTAGTTTAAAGCCCTCTCTACAGCCCTACTTATTCAATTTGCCAGGACTCTAGCCCCAGCATGGTTCAAGTGAAGCCCATCCAAATGGAACAGCTCCCTCTTATCCCAGTACTGGTGTGAGTGCCCCACAAATTGAAACCCATTTCTCCCACACCAGTCTTTGAGTCATTCATTCATTTCTCTGATCTTATTTACCCTATGCAAATTCGCTCGTGGCTCAGGTAGTAATCTGATTATTACCTTTGTGGTTCTGCTTTATAATTTTGCCCCTAGCTGCTCATACTCTCTCAGCAGAACCTCTTTCTTTGTCCTACCTATGTCATTGGTACCTACGTGGACCATGACAACTGGATCTTCCCCCTCTCACTCCAAGGGGCCGATTTTCCCGCAGGTGCGGGGAATTGTCAGGTTCCGACACAAATCTAAATGGGTCTGCCACATCGATGCAATTTTCCCTCAATTGGCCAATTCATTTCCAGCGTGTGAGAACCCTTGCTAATTGACTATTTCCAGTCAGAAAGCCCCACAGTATGATGTCATCATTCGTGGTGCTTTCAAGGTCCACAGCAAGCACTGCATCCTCTGAAGGCTTCCAAACGAACCATACAGGATGGCAGAGGAGCCTGCAGCAGCTGTGGCCAGTGCCAGACCCCGAGCTGCCTCCAAATTTGACGAAGCTTCAATGCAGGCATTATTGGATGGGGTTAGGGCCCACAGGGAGGTCCTCTTCCCTAGGTCAGGGAGGAAGAGGCCTCCCACTGAGACCAATGCTGCATGGATGCAGGTGTCAGCAGATGTCAACTCACTGGGAGTCACCAGAAGAACCTTGGCATTACATCTCTAGCTCCTTCCTTTACTCCCCCACAGTACCATCCAGAGCCCCCGTCCCCACAGTGGAGGAGGAAGAGGCTGTGTAGCCAGACTCCTCAGAGGAAGCTCCAACCTCTGAGGGCGCAGCGTCAGCAGAAGTAAGCGCACCCAACACCAGCGCAGACACTCACACCTCGGGGGGACCTTCGGGACATAGAGTAGTGTTGTCACCTGGTGTTTCACAGCTCACAAGTGAGCATCAGCAGATTGTGGAGTCAGGGACAGCAGTGGTGAGCCCTCGTCGGAGGGCGCAGGGCTCTGCCAGCTCAGCTCAGCTGCACGTCGACCCTTTGCCTCTGGGTCCATCCGCAAGAGAAGAGGTGATGGATCTCCATGCACAGATGCAGGAGTCTCTGGCAGGTTTTGTCTCCAGGGTCGCTGCAAGTGTGGAGCGAATGGAAGAGTCCATAGCGAAGATGAGCTGAGCCTTTGCGTAGTCATTGGCGCATGAACGCATCACCATGCAAAGGTTGGCACCCTCCATGGAGGAGATAACTCGCCAGGGTATGGGAAACATGGTGCGTGTTCATTATAGAATGACATCTCTTGAGGAGCGATGGGCATCTATTGAACAGAGAAACCAAACCTTCATGGAAGTCCTTCTGAGTAGGACTACCAGTGCAGATACGGTTCCCCATGGCCCCCTGATGCGCAGCAAGGTGCTCTCAAGCCACATCCAAGCGCTGGCCCCTTCTGGCCTGTGCAGCTTCAGGTGAGTGAGCAGCAGCCTGGTGCTCCTGCTGCTGATGCTGCTGCTCCTGGTTCTGCTGCTGACGCCTCTGCTGCTGGAGATCCTCTAATGGCATGAAGGGAAGGGAAAAAAGGCCTCACATACTTCTGGTAGATGCCTCCATTGAGGAAGTGCTGAGTGAGGGTGCCGAGCGGTGCTTCACAGGAGCTCATACTGGAGAAGTGTGTGAGGCTCCAACCTTCCACAGCTGTGCCTAAGCCTTGAACAAGTTGCCCCAAGCCTGAAACAACAAGGTCCTGCAACCTACAAATGTTGTCTGATTAAATCTCTTCTTTCCTGGTTGACCTGCAGCTGAAAGTAAGTGAGCCGATATTGTTCACGCCAGGTTTCATCAGCGGTGTTCCCACCAGGCGTGTTTAACGTAGGAAAAGGCTGAAAATAGCAAGGGCCCCTTAAAATGGCATTATAGATGCCAATTATTGGTGATTAAGGTGCCTGAAGACCACTCCCGCCTGCTGCGGGCGGGACTGATTTGGGTCGCATTGAAACGCCGGGGCGAAAGTCGGACGGGGCAGGAAATCAGGCGGGGGGGGGTCACGACCCCCTATTTTTGAGATTCCCCCCCCCCCCCACACGTCTGAAACCCTGCCTGACAGCTCCAGGAAAATCGAGGCCCAAGTTTCTCTCCAGCCCAGAGGAGATGTCCTTATCCCTGGCACCGGGCAGGCAACACAGCCTTCGGGGCTCATGCTCTCGGCTGCAGAGAACAGTACCTATCCCCCTAACTATACTGTCCCCTATCACTACAACAATTCTTTTTACTCCCCGCACTTGAATGGCTCCCTGTACTACGGTGCTGTGGTCAGATTGTGCATCCTCCCTGCAGTCCCTGCCCCCGTCCACACAGGGAGCAAGAATCTCGTATCTGTTGGACAAGGCCAAGGGCTGAGGCTCCTCCATCACTACCTCCTGGATCCCAATACCTGCCTCGCTTGTAGTCACACCCTCCTGTCCCTGACCATGGGCCAAATTGGAAGTAATTACTCTAGTGGGTGTATTGATTTGTATGTGGGTTCAATGACGAGACATTTATGAAAGAGAATGTCTTTTAATCTAAAGCTTGTTCAGTAAATTAACTGCATCACAGGAGACACCATGCTAGTGATCCATCTAAAGCGAAAGCAAAACTAAACTAAACTCTGCCTCTGTCACATGCCCTCTGCTGGTCAGGCATAAGTAATCAATCAGGCAAACATGCTGGTAAGGCATCATAATCAAACAGGCAAATACCATCACTAATTGCTGATATCATTACATCTCCCTTTCTTAAAACAAAAGTATTTTACTTTTAACTAACAACATGTTTTCTTTGTATTAATCTGCATTTTAACTGTAACACTTAATGAACTTAAATTATCATTATCATGATCAAGGTTTTTTAACCTTGCTTTGTGTGTTCACTTGAAATATGTAAATACACTAGAACTTGAAGAAAGAATAAGATAACATTACTTCCTTCTATAACAATAGTCCTTAAATTTGCTCAATGAGTCTCTCAGGAGGCTTCACGCGTCTTGAGGATTTTCTGATTGATTGTCCTTGAATCTGAGTTGTTGCCTCAGATGATGGTTTCTCAGCTGTGTGATCAGGTTGTTCAACAGTATCAGTCTTTTGACCTGCTGTGTGATCAGGTTGTTCAACAGTATCAGTCTTTTGACCTGCTGTGGCTGGTCCCATGAGAAGATCCCGACGATTTCTTCTCAGAACAGCACCCTCATCTGTCTGAATGGTGTATGATCTTGGTTGAACTTCACTCAGGACAGTTCCCTTCTGAGTCCATATGTTTGTTTTGTCTTTGAACCTTACTTGGTCACCAGTGTGGAGTTCAGGTAGGTTTTGTGTTCCTCTGTCATAGTAGTACTTTTGCTTTTCTTTCTGTTGTTCTTTGAACTTCCTCACTTTCTCCCCCTCTTTTGTTTTCAGGAGGTTCTCCGGGATGGGTAGGTTTGACCTTAGCCGACGTCCCATAAGGAGTTGGGCTGGTGACTTACCACACTCGAGCGGCGTTGTGCGGTATACAAGCATGCTCTGGTAGAAGTCAGTTCCACTGTCTTTTGCCTTGTACATCAGTCTTTTCACTGTCTGGACCGATTTTTCCACTAGTCCATTGGACTGTGGAAAGTGAGGACTTGATGTTGTGTGGACAAAGTCCCACTCTTTGGCAAAGTGTCGGAAACTTGCATTGTAAAACTGGGGTCCGTTGTCTGTAAAGACCTTGCTTGCCACGCCATGTCTGGAGAATATGGCTTTCATACATGTTATCACAGCATCTGCAGTGGTGGTGTACAGTCTACAAACCTCTGGATACAGGGAGTAATAGTCTGTGACTACAAGATAGTCCTTCCCTTGACATACGAATAGGTCAGCGCCTACCTTCTGGTAAGGTCTGTCTGGCGCTGGGTGTGGCTTTAGTGGTTCTACCGGATTGCTTGCTCGATATTTCAGGCATATTGTGCAGTTTGACACCTCATTTGTCACATCTTGGTTGATTCGTGGCCAGTACATCACCTCTCGTGCTCTTTTCTTACACTTTTTGGTTCCCAGATGTCCTCCATGGATCCTTTTTAGCATCTCTTTTCTCAGACTCTTTGGGATAACTATTTTACTTCCTTTGTAGATGATGTCTTCGACCACTGATAGTTCCGCCCTGCAGTTCCAGTACTCTGCCATGTCAGGTAAGCAGTCTTGCTTCATGTTGGGCCATCCATCCAAGATGCTTTTCCTCAGTCGTCTCATTGTTTCATCTTTGTTTGTCTCAGTCTTTATGAGCTCCATTTTTGCATCTGCTATGGGCAGTGCACTTGTGATCATGTCCACATCGGCGTTCACTTTTTCATCCATTTTGGTGTTTGCGGGCTCACTTGGGTCAACAGCTCTGGACAACGTGTCTGCTGTATACATCAGCTTACCCGGTGTGTACGCAACATTCAGTGTATAGCGTTGCAGCCTGATCATCATTCTTTGTATTCTAAGCGGACAGCTATTTAGTGGCTTTTGGAACAATGCAATCAAGGGCTTATGGTCAGTCTCTACACTGATTGCTTGTCCTGCCACAAACTGGTGAAATCTTTCACAGGCATATGTGATGCTGAGCAGCTCCTTTTCTATTTGAGCATATCGCGTCTCCGCGTCTGTCATTGAGCGCGATGCATATGCAATAGGTTGCCAGTAGTCATATTTTTGCAGAAGAATGGCACCGAGCCCACTCTGTGATGCATCTGATGATATCTTGATGGGTCTCGCTGGGTCATAAAACCTCAGAACTGGTTCCTCTGTGAGCAGTTTCTTTAGATCGCTCCATGACTTCTCATGCTCATGATTCCATTCCCATTTTATGTTCTTTTCAGTTAGTCTTCTCAGTGGCGCCATCTTTTCTGAGAGGTTGGATATGAATTTACCCATATAGTTGATCATTCCATTAATCCTCTGAACGTCCTTTTTGCATTGTGGCTTTGGCATATTCTCAATGGTGGACACCTTTCTGGGATCTGGTCTGATGCCCTCAATGCCAAGGATATCTCCCACGAATGTCAGTTCTGTCACCCTGAGCTGGCATTTCTCTTTATTCAGCTTCAGGTTTGTTTTCCTTGTTGCTTCCAGCACTTTTTTTAGTCTCTCGTCATGCTCAGTTCTCGTGGTTCCCCATACTATGATGTCATCCATTGATGTATCAACTCCCTCCAGGTGCTCATAGATCATATGGATAGTTTTGTGATACACTTCAGGAGCTGAGGCAATGCCAAATGGTAACCTTAGGAATCTGTATCTGCCAAATGGACTGTTGAACGTGCACAGTCTTGAACTTGCCTTGTCCAATTTCATCTGCCAAAATCCTGATGATGCATCTAACTTGCTGAAATACTTTGCATTTGCAAACTGTGACATGATTTCCTCACGTGTAGGAAGCTTGAAGTGCTCTCTCTTTATTGCTCTGTTTAGATCTCTTGGATCCAGGCAAATTCTGAGCTTTCCATTCTTTTTGTCCACAATGACGAGGGAACTCACCCACTCAGTTGGCTCATCTATCTTTTGAATCACGTTCAGGCTTTCCATCCTGTCCAACTCTGCCTTCAGTTGTTTTTGAAGAGCAAACGGAACTTTTCTGCATGGATGTATGACCGGTGTCATACTTTTATCTACTCTGATCGTGTGTTCTCCTGGAATGTAGCCTAGACCCTTAAATAGGTCATTGTACTCTTTCATGAGTTCATCATAGACTGTCTCTCCTTCGCTTTCCACAACGAGGACTCTCTTTACCAGGTTCAGTCTCTCACAGGCTTTTAAACCTAGTATGGCTTGCACATCCTTTGGCACCACGATTAATGCTAGCGTGTGCTCTCTGTCCTTGTGTGTCACTTTGACAATGCATCTTCCTTTCACTGGTATATCAGTACCTGAGTATCCTGTCACTTTCACTTTTATTCCATGTATCTTTGGTCTGGGTCTAATTTTCTTAAAATCAGTCTCTGATATCACATTAACTTGTGCTCCAGTATCCAATTTAAATGGAATGTGTATGTCATTCACTTTTAGTGTCAACATCCAGTTTCTTTTTTCTTCTTTGTTTTCAGACACAACATCTACATAGAACTCTTCTATCTCGCTTTCATCTACTGCATGGACCTTGCTTTGTTGCGCTTGGTTCTTACAGCAACGGGCATAATGGTTGTTTTTGTTGCAACTATTGCATGTTTTACCATATGCTGGACACTTTTTTGGTGTATGCTGTGTACCGCATCGACTACATGACTTTCGATTGCCCCTTTCATTTTCGTTCGCTGGCCACGCCTCTTTTTTCACATTGGCGCTCTTTTTGTTAAACGGCTTGTATCCATTCATTCTCACTGCATCCACGTTGCAGCTACTGTCACTGAACAGCTCCTTTGCCTGCAACTTCACAGTCTCTATAGCCCTACACAGTGCTATGGCTTTTCCCAGGTCTAGATCTTGCTCTCTTAGCAGTCTTTCCCTTAGACCATTATCTGGAATACCACACACCAGTCTGTCTTTTATCAGCGAGTCTGTCAGTCCCCCAAATTCACATATTTTGCTTCGGTTTCTCAGTTCAGTCACATACTGATCAATAGTCTCTCCCGTTTTCTGTACACATGTGAAAAATCTGTGCCTCTCAAATGTCACGTTACATTTAGGTATGCAGTAGGCCTCAAACTGTTCCATTATTTTATCTAGCTTCATTTTGTCTCCATCAGCAGCGAATGTGAAGTTATTATACACCTCCAGCGCTTCATCACCCACGACATGTAAGAACAGTGACGCTTTCACTTTATTACTTTTCTCGTCAGCTCCGATTGCTGATAAATACAACTCCACACATTGTTTGAACCTCCTCCAATTTTCAGCCACATTACCTATCAACTGAAGCTTCGCCGGTGGGTGTAAACCTTCCATTTTTTCACTTCGTTAGCTATTCTCCAATGGTAAGCAACGATGTTCTCTTTTGGCTTGCTAATATGTGGAGAGCTGATTTAACTTCAGATTTTTCCTCTTCATCTCTTTCAATCACTTCTGACACCATGTATTGATTTCTTTGTGGGTTCAATGACGAGACATTTATGAAAGAGAATGTCTTTTAATCTAAAGTCTGTTCAACTCTTTATACAGCATTACAGGAGACACCGTGCTAGTGATCCATCTAAAGCGAAAGCAAAACTAAACTAAACTCTGCCTCTGTCACATGCCCTCTGCTGGTAAGGCATAAGTAATCAATCAGGCAAACATGCTGGTAAGGCATCATAATCAAACAGGCAAATACCATCACTATTTGCTGATATCATTACAGTGGGTGTGACTGCCTCCTGGAACTTAGCGTCCAGGTAACGCTCCCCCTCCCTAATGTGTCGCCGTGTCTGAAGCTCGGACTCCTGCTCATCAACTCTGAGCTGAAGTTCCTCGAGAAGCCAACATTTGCTGCAGATGTGGTCGCTGTGGACCTCAATGGTGTCCACCAGCTCCCACATGCAACAACAACACCACATTGCCTGGTCTCCCAGCTCAATTAATTAATTAATTCGTTTTAAAATTTGGAACATGTATAGCTTTTAATCTCAGAGGGTTGTAGGACTGGAGGAGGTTACAGAGGGAGGGGTGAGGCCATGGAGGGATTTGAAAACAAGGATGAGAATTTTTAAATTAAGTCATTAATTCCACAACTCCTCCATCTCTAAAGCTGCCTCAAAGAAGCTTGGTTTCCTTTGTTGTGCCAAATGCTTATTTTCCCCATTAAAACCTTTAACTCTCCATCTGTCCAAGAGCTGAGTATTGCTCCAAATCTGGGAGGTCCGTTGTGCTCCTCTCTCACTCTGCTGGAAAGGATACAAGAAGAGGCTTGTATCTTTCTCTTATCCTCAACGTTTAACTTCTCTGCCCAACACAGCTATTCTTGCCTCCCTCAGTACCACCATGGTGAATGCTTATCTGAACTGTCCTCTTGTGTTGCTCCTGAGCTACAGACACACCATCCTACACATACTTCCTTCTCCCTACATCTGCATTGTGTATAAATCAAGACTCATTGCCTCATCTCCTACTCTAACCCATTCTATTCTACCCAATCAAAATGGTGGACCTCCTCACCTCCCTCAATTTTTCCTTTCTACTGGTCTTTCAAACCTAAGTTCAGTGTCACCTAAGCACGTCTTCCTGATTTGTTTTGTATTGGCTTTTGTCCTTTTTAAAGTCAGTGATGTCCTGTACTTTGGGCCTTGTTTTTTTACCTTGCTTTCTCATTAAAAACTGGAGTCTTATGTAATAGAACTAATTGTCCTCTTATTGAACTGTCCTATTACAGTGTCAGCTGTGGTTCAGTGGTAGCACTCTCACTTGAGTCAGAAGGTTGTGGATTCATAGTCCCACTCCAGAGACTTGAGCATAAAATCAAGGCTGACACTCCAGTGCAGTACTGAAGAAGTGCTGTACTGTCGGAGGTGCCGTCTTTTGGATGAGTCGTCAACCCGAGGCCCCGTCTGCCCCCTCAAGTGGATGTACAAGATCCCATGGCACTATTCAAAGAAGAACAGGGGAGTTTTTCCCGCTGTCCTGGCCAATGTTTATCCCTCAACCAACAATACTAACACAGATTATCTGGTCATTAACACATTTCTGTTTGTGGGAGCAAGCAAATTGACTGCCACATTCCCTACATTACAACAGTGACTACACTTCACAAGTACTTCATTGGCTGAAAAGCACTTTAGGACATCTTTCCGTTCTGTCTTTCATACCCAGACAAGGTGTTCAATACATAGAGAATTGCGGGCACCAGCCCACCTTCTACCTGCCCCTCACGCAATACGTTGGGCCTCCATTGTACCGCCATTGGCAAAGCATTATTATGAATTAAAACCACTGGTTCTTGTATTTGTGAAGCTGTGCTGTGGACCCTTCAGTGACTGTGTGGTGAGTGAACCTTATCATCCTGCTCCTCGCAGAAATGATTAGCCCTTCAGTTTAAAAAAAAGCTGGTTTTGTGCCAGAAATACAAGTCAATAAATAATGTGAGTTCAAACCAGTCAGGGTCTCTGCGATAGATGATTTCTCCCCTTACTTTTTCAATTCAAATAAGCTGACATTTATTGCATCTCATTACTTTCCCTTGCAAATCTCAATTATGGTCCAAAGATGAATTATTCTGTGAGCTGCCAGGATCTTCTGCAAACTTAGCTGCATGTGTGCGCTTTTAATTTTTTTTTAAACATTTAAATTAAATTATCTGCTTCGCTTTTCAGTCAACTAACAGGTCTCTGATCCAGTCTGAGAGAGTGAGCCACATTGCAGTGGTCTCCAGTCAGACCTGTGTGGTTGCCATGGCATTGATATTGAAACATGTGCTACAAAGCTTGTGATATTTTGATCATGGATTTGTGTATAAATTATTCCCAGACAGAACTCTATCTCCATTTCTCCCTCATTTCTTCAGCCTTCCTGCACCACATGCTAACCGCAAGTTAGCAGCCAGCCAAATGAACTGTTCCAAGTCACCAAATGGCTGGGCTCAGTGGTAGCACTCTCGCCTGAGTCAGCAGGTCCTGGGTTCAAGGACTGCTCCAGAGACTCGAGCACATAACCTAGGCTGACATTTCAGTGCAGTACTGAGGGTGTGAAACGTTAAACCAAGAGGCCGTCTGCACCCCTATGTGGATGTAAACGATCCCATGGCACTATTTAAAGAAGAGCAGGGGTGTTCTCCCACTGCCCTGGCCAACATTTATCCAACAACCAAAATTGATCAACTGGTCATTTACCTTATTGCTGTGCACGAATTGGTTGCTGTGATTCCCTAGATTATAAAATGACTACACTTCAAAAGTACTTCATTGGCTGTAAAGCACTTTGCGACATCCCGAGGTCATGAAAGGTGCTATATAAATGCAAGTCCTTTCTATCTGCCGATGCCACCACTGAATTTGAGACTGTAACCCACTAAATGGCTCTCCTTCTAATTTAACTACGCTCTGCAAAAGTTCCTGTCCTTCAATGGTCCTCCGCCTACAATGGCCAGGCTGAGGTTGGGATTTGAATGGTGTGTGAGATCACAGAGCTACGAACGCTCATCCCACCACACCCAAACCTAGGATTTTACTTTGCTTTGTGTCACTCCTTGATAGAGTTAAAATAAGTCAAAAGTCACCTCTTGACTGTTGGGCAAACCAACCAAACAGAGGAGCACTGTGCTGGGAATGGATGGTCTGACTGAGGCCATTGTAACGGAGGAGTCTCTTAGTCTCTCTGCCTCTGTAATGGAGGCAACTTAGGTCAGCATTCGCCCCTCCAGGAAAAGTAAGAAACATTGCACGATGGGTAACAAAAGAAAGAATTTGCATTTTTGGAGAAAGAGAAAGTCAGAGAAAATGGAATCACTCACTGATATACTGAGTATCTCTTCGGTATACGGAGGCACCCACTGTTATATTGAGTCACTCACTAGTATACAGAGTCACTCACGAGTATACAGAGTCACTCACTAGTATACAGAGTCACTCACTGGTATACCAGGTCACTCACTGGTATACCGGGTCACTCATTGGTATACCGAGTCACTCACTGGTATACTGAGTCACTCACTGGTATACAGTGTCACTCACTGGTATACTGAATCACTCACTGGTATACCGAGTCACTCACTGGTATACAGAGACACTCACTGGTATACTGAATCACTCACTGGTATACTGAATCACTCATTGGTATACCGAGTCACTCACTGGTATACCGGGTCACTCATTGGTATACCGAGTCACTCACTGGTATACTGAGTCACTCACTGGTATACTGGGTCACTCACTGGTATACTGAGTCACTCACTGGTATACAGGGTCACTCACTGGTATACTGAGTCACTCACTGGTATACCGAGTCACTCACTGGTATACCGCGTCACTTACTGGTATACCGAGTCACTCAGTGGTATATGGAGTCACTCACTGATATACCGAGTCACTCACTGGTATACCGAGTCACTCACTGGTATACTGAGTCACTCACTGGTATACTGAGTCACCCACTGATATACCAGGTCACTCACTGATACACTGAGTCACTCACTGGTATACCGGGTCACGCACTGGTATACCGAGTCACTCACTTGTATACCGAGTCACTCACTGGTATACCGGGTCACTCATTGGTATACCGAGTCACTCACTGGTATACCGAGTCATTCACTGGTATACCGAGTCACTCACTGGTATACTGAGTCACTCACTGGTACACTGGGTCACTCACTGGTATACCGAGTCACTCACTGGTATACCGAGTCATTCACTGGTATACTGAGTCACTCACTGGTATACCGGGTCACTCACTGGTATACTGAGTCACTCACTGGAATACCGGGTCACTCACTGGTATACCGGGTCGCTCACTGGTATACCGAATCACTCACTGCTATATGGGGTCACTCACTGGTATACCGAGTCACTCACTGGTATACTGAGTCACTCACTGCTACACTGAGTCACTCACTGGTATACCGGGTCATTCACTGGTATACCGAGTCACTCACTTTTATACCGGGTCACTCACTGGTATACTGGGTCACTCACTGTGTTACCGAGTGACTCACTGGTATACCGAGTCACTCACTGGTATACCGGGTCACTCATTGGTATACCATGTCACTCACTGGTATACCGAGTCACTCACTGGTATACTGAGTCACTCACTGGTATACTGAGTCACTCACTGGTATACCGGGTCACTCACTGGTATACTGAGTCACTCACTGGTATACCGGGTCAGGCACTGGTATACCGGGTCACTCACTGGCATACCGAATCACTCACTGGTATACGGGGTCACTCACTGGTATACCGAGTCACTCACTGGTATACTGAGTCACTCACTGCTACACTGAGTCACTCACTGGTATACCGGGTCATTCACTGGTATACCGAGTTACTCACTTGTATACCGAGTCACTCACTGTTATACCGAGTCACTCACTGGTATACCGAGTCACTCACTGGTATACCGAGTCACTCAACGTTATACCGAGTCACTCACTGGTATACCGGTTCACTCACTGGTATACCGAGTCACTCACTGGTATACCAGGTCACTCACTGTTATACCGAGTCACTCACTGGTATACCGGGTCACTCACTGGTATACCGGGTCACTCAATGGTATAACGAGTCACTCACTGGTATAACGAGTCACTCAATGGTATAACGAGTCACCCACTGGTATACCGATTCACTCACTGGTATACAGGGTCATTCATGGGTATACCGAGTCACTCACTGGTATACCGAGTCATCCACTGGTATACTGAGTTACTCACTGGTTTAGTGAGTCACGCACTGGTATACTGAGTCACTCACTGGTCTAGTGAGTCACTCCCTGGTATACCGAGTCACTCAATGGTATACCGAGTCACTCACTGGGATACCGGTTCACTCACTGGTATACCGAGTCACTCACTGGTATACCGGGTCACTCACTGGTATACCGGGTCACTCACTGGTATACCGAGTCATTCACTGGTATACCGGGTCACTCACTGGTAAGCCGGGTCACTCATTGGTATAACGAGTCACTCACTGGTATAACGAGTCACTCAATGGTATACCGATTCACTCACTGGTATACAGGTTCATTCATGGGTATACCGAGTAACTCACTGGTATACTGAGTCACTCACTGGTCTAGTGAGTCACTCCCTGGTATACCGAGTCACTCACTGGTATACCGAGTCACTCACTGGTATACCGAGTCATTCACTGGTATACTGAGTCACTCACTGCTATACCGGGTCACTCACTGTTATCCCGGGTCAGTCACTATTATTCAGAGACACTCACTGGTATACCGGGTCACTCGCTGGTATACTGAGCCACTCACTGGTACACCGAGTATCTCACTGGTATACCGGGTCACTCACTGGTATACCGAGTCACTCACTGGTATACCGAGTCACTCACTGGTATTCCGAGTCACTCACTGGTACACTGAGTCACTCAATGGTATACCGGGTCACTCACTGGTATACCAAGTCACTCACAGGTATACCGAACCACTCACTGTTATCCCGGGTCACTCACTATTATTCTGGGTCACTCACTGGTATACCGAGTCATACGCTGGTATACCAAGTCACTCGCTGGTATACCGGGTCACTAACTGGTATACTGAGACACTCACTGGTATACCAAGTCACTCACTGGTATATTGGGTCACTCACTAGTATACCGGGTAACTCACTGGTATACCGAGTCACTCACTGGTATACTGAGTCACTCACTGTTATACCGAGTCACTCACTGGTATACCGGGTCACTCACTGGTATACCGAGTCACTCACAGGTATTATGAGTCACTCACTGGTATACCAGGTCACTCACTGGTATAACGGGTCAGTCACTGGTATACTGAGTCATTCACTGGTATACCGGGGTCACTAACTGTTATACCGGGTGACTCACTAGTATACCGAGTCACTCACTGGTATACCACATCACTCAATGGTATATTGTGTCACTCACTGGTATACCGGGTCACTCACTGGTATACCGAGTCACATACTGGTATAGCGAGTCACTCACTGGTATACTGAGTCACGCACTGGTATACCGAGACACTCACTGGTATACTGAGTCACTCACTGGTATACTGAATCACTCTGATTCACCCACTGGTATACAGAGTCACGCACTGATATACTGAGTCACTCATTGATATACCGAGTCACTCACTGGTATACCGGGTCACTCACTGGTATACCGGGTCACTCACTGGTATACCGAGTCACTCACTTGTAATCTGATTCATTCACTGCTATACCGAGTCAATCTCTGGTATACCGGGTCACTCACTAGTATACCGAGTCACTCATTGGTATACCAAGTCACTCACTGGTATACAGAGTCACTCACTGGTATACCGAGGCACTCACTGGTATACCGCTGCACTCACTTGTATACAGAGTCACACACAGGTATACCGATTCACTCACTGGTATACCGAGTCACTCACTGGTATACTGAGTCACTCACTGGTATACTGAGTCACTCACTGGTATTCCGATTCACTCACTGGTATATCGGGTCACTCACTGTCATGCCGGGTCATTCACTAGTATACCGAGTCACTCACTGGTATACCGAGTCACTCACTGTTATACAGTGTTACTCACTGGTATACCGGGTCACTCACTGGTATACCAAGTCACTCACAGGTTTACTGAGCCTCTCACTATTATCCCGGGTCACTCACTATTATTCCGAGTCACTCACTGGTATACTGGGTCACTCACTTGTATACCGAGCCACTCACTGGTGTACCGTGTCACTCACTGGTACACTGAGTCACTCACTGTTATACCGGTTCACTCACTGGTCCACTGAGTCACTCACTGGTATACTGAGTCACTCACTGGTATACCATGAGCCTCTCACTGGAATATCGAGTCACTCACTGGTATACCGAGACATTCACTGGTATACTGAGACACTCACTGGTATACCGAGTCACTCACTGGTATACCGGGTCATTCACTGGTATACCGAGTCACTCACTGGTATCCCGGGTCACTCACTGGTATACTGAGTCACTCACAGGTATTATGAGTCACTCACTGGTATACTGGGTCACTCACTGGTATACCGGGTCTCTCACAGTTATACTGAGTCATTCACTGATACACCGGGGTCACTAACTGGTATACCGGGTGACTCACTGGTAATCTGATTCACTCACTGCTATACCGAGTCAATCTCTGGTATACCGGGTCACTCACTAGTATACCGAGTCACTCATTGGTATACCAAGTCACTCACTGGTATACAGAGTCACTCACTGGTATACCGAGGCACTCACTGGTATACCGAGTCACTCAATGTTATATTGTGTCACTCACTGGTATACCGGGTCACTCACTGGTATAGCGAGTTACTCACTGGTATACTGAGTCATTCACTTGTATACCGGGGTCACTAACTGGTATACCGGGTGACTCACTAGCATACCGAGTCACTTACTGGTATACCGACTCACTCAATGGTATATTGTGTCACTCACTGGTATACCGGGTCACTCACTGGTATACTGAGTCACTTACTGGTATACTGAGTCACTCACTGGTGTACCGATTCACTCACTTGTATAGCGAGTCACTCACTGGTATACTGAGTCACTCACTGGTATACCGGGTCACTCACTGGTATACCAAGTCACTCACAGGTATACCGAGTCACTCACTGGTATACCGGGTCACTCACTGGTATACTGAGTCACTCACTGGTATACTGAGTCACTCACTCATTTAATGAGTTGCTCACTGGTATAACAAGTCACTCCATGGTATACCGTGTCACTCACTGGTATACCGAGTCACTCACTAGTATACCAAGTCACTCATTGGTATACCAAGTCACTCACTGGTATACAGAGTTACTCACTGGTATACCGAGGCACTCACTGGTATACCGATTCACTCACTTGTATACAGAGTCACACACAGATATACCGAGTCACTCACTTGTATACCGAGTCACTCACTAGTATACTGAGTCACTCACTGGTATACCGAGTCACTCACTGGTATACTGAGTCACTCACTGGTATTCCGATTCACTCACTGGTATACCGGGTCACTCACTGTCATCCCGGGTCATTCACCGGTATACCGAGTCACTCACTGGTATACCGAGTCACTCACTGTTACACAGTGTTACTCACTGGTATACCGGGTCACTCACTGGTATACCAAGTCACTCACAGGTTTACTGAGCCTCTCACTATTATCCCGGGTCACTCACTATTATTCCGAGTCACTCACTGGTATACTGGGTCACTCACTGGTATACTGAGCCACTCACTGGTGTACCGGGTTACTCACTGGTATACTGAGTCACTCACTGTTATACCGGTTCACTCACTGGTCCACTGAGTCACTCACTGGTACACTGAGACACTCACTGGTATACCATGCGCCTCTCACTGGAATATCGAGTCACTCACTGGTATACCGAGTCACTCACTGGTATACCGAGACATTCACTGGTATACCGGGTCACTCACTGGTATCCCGGTTCATTCACTGGTATACCGAATCACTCACTGGTATACCGGGTCATTCACTTGCATACCAAGTCACTCACAGGTATACCGAGTCACTCACTGGTATACCGGGTCAATCACTGGTATACCGAGCAACTCACTGGTATACCGGGACTCTCACTGGTACACTGAGTCACTCACTGGTATACCGTGTCACTCACTGGTATACTGGATCACACAATGGTATGCCGTGTCACCCACTGGTATACCGGGTCACTCACAGGTATACCGAGCCACTCACTGGTATACCGGGTCACACACTGGTTCACTGAGTCACTGACTGGTATACCGAGTCATTCACTGGTATACAGGTTCACTCAATGGTATACCGGGTCACTCACTGGTACACTGAGTTGTTGTACGAGGGCCCTTGGGTCGGAGCGATGATAATTTGATCGAATTCTTCATTAAGATGGAGAATGAAGTAGTTGACTCGGAGACTAGGGTCCTCAATTTAAATAAAGGAAACTACGATGGTCTGAGGAGCGAGTTGGGTAGGATTGATTGGGGAATGGCACTCAAAGGGTTGATGGTGGATAGGCATTGGCAAACATTCAAAGACCGAATGGATGAACTACAGAATTTGTTCCTCCCAGTTTGGCATAAAATTAAAACAAAAACAGTGACCCAACCATGGCTAACAAGGGAAATTAGGGATTGCATAAGGTCCAAGAAGAGGGCATATAAATTGGCCAGAAAAAGAAATAATCCTGAGGGTTGGGAGCAGTTTAGGATTCAACAAAGGAGGACAAAGGGATTAATTAAGAAAGGGAAAATAGAATATGAGAGTAAGCTTGCAGGGAACATAAAAACTGACTGTCATAGCTTTTATAGATATGTGAAGAGAAAAAGATTGGTGAAGTCAGCGGCTGACCTGGGAGTGCAGTGAGCAGCGACGCCCGACCAGAGCGGACCTGCTTGAGGTAGAGGCAGCGCGGCAACTTTAAAAGGAGGGGCGAGGCGAGGCCCGACCACAGCGGCTGACCTGGGAGTGCAGTGAGCAGCGACGCCCGACCAGAGCGGACCTGCGTGAGGTAGAGGCAGCGCGGCAACTTTAAAAGGAGGGGCGAGGCGAGGCCCGACCACAGCGGCTGACCTGGGAGTGCAGTGAGCAGCGACGCCCGACCAGAGCGGACCTGCGTGAGGTAGAGGCAGCACGGCAACTTTAAAAGGAGGGGCGAGGCGAGGCCCGACCACAGCGGCTGACCTGGGAGTGCAGTGAGCAGCGACGCCCGACCAGAGCGGACCTGCGCGAGGTAGAGGCAGCGCGGCAACTTTAAAAGGAGGGGGGAGGCGAGGCCCGACCACAGCGGCTGACCTGGGAGTGCAGTGAGCAGCGACGCCCGACCAGAGCGGACCTGCGTGAGGTAGAGGCAGCGCGGCAACTTTAAAAGGAGGGGCGAGGTGAGGCCCGACCACAGCGGCTGACCTGGGAGTGCAGTGAGCAGCGACGCCCGACCAGAGCGGACCTGCGTGAGGTAGAGGCAGCGCGGCAACTTTAAAAGGAGGGGCGAGGTGAGGCATACCAATTCAACAGCAGGGGAGAGAGGTAAAAAGTAATCGAAGTGTGACATCACCAGGAAGGAGGTAAGTGATTGGTTGGTGAGTATTTCTTCTTTTTATTACAATCTTAAATTCTGCAGTTTTTTTCTAGGGTCTCTGTGCTGTAGTGGAGACAGTTGGTAAACCATTTAACTGGTGTAATTAGAGGGATTGATTTAATTTAAATCCAATTAATTAAAGGGGATACTAGCATCTATAATCGGGAAGAGGGTGTCCATAACTAACAATAAATTTTTTAAAAATTAATTACATAGAATGGAGCAGGTGATGTGTTACTGTTGCGAGATGTGGGAGCCGGTAGACCCCATTGAGGCTAACGGTGAGTACATCTGTGACAAGTGTCTGCTGCTACAGGATCTCCAGCTCTGTGCTGATGAGCTGGAGTCTGAGCTTCAGATACTGCGACACATCAGGGAGGGGGAGAAGTACCTGGACTCTGTGTATCAGGAGGTGGTCACACCTATGAAGTTAATTAATTCAGATGTAGCCCATGGCCAGGGTCAGGACGGTGTGACTACGAGTGAGGCAGGTACGGGGAACCAGGAGGTAGTGTTGGAGGAGCCGCAGCCCTTGCTCTTGACCAACAGGTTCGAGGTTCTTACTCCCTGTGGGGACGGGAGCAGGGGCTGCAGGGAGGATGAGCAACCTGGCCACAGCACCGTGGAACGGGGGGCCATTCAAGAGGGGGGAGTAAATAGAAATGTTGTAGTGGTAGGGGATAGTATTATTAGGGGGATAGATAGAGTTCTCTGCAGCCAAGAGCGAGAGTCCCGTAGGCTGTCTGGGCTGGAAAGAAACTTGCAGTGGGAGGGGGTGGATCCAGTCGTCGTGGTCCATGTTGGTACAAACGACATAGATAGGACTAGGAAGCCGGTTCTGTTAAAGGAGTATGAGCAGCTAGGGGTCAAATTAAAAAACAGAACCTCAAGGGTAATAATCTCTGGATTATTACCTGAGCCACGAGCGAATTTGGCTAGGACAAATAAAATCAGAGAGTTAAATGCGTGGCTCAAAGACTGGTGTGGGAGAAATGGGTTTTGCTTCCTGGGACACTGGCACCAGTACTGGGGCAGGAGGGAGCTGTTCCGTTGGGACGGGCTTCACTTGGCCAGTGCTGGGACTCGGGTCCTGGCGGATCATATAACTAGGGCTGTAGAGAGGGCTTTAAACTAACTAGTGGGGGGGAGGTTCCTAGAGAACAAATAATAAAAATGACAACAGAGAAGGTCATAGACTTAGGTAGCAGTGGGGAAATGAAAAACCAGAGCGTGTCAGGAAGGGGCAGAAGGTATGGAGTAAAAGGTAAAGTAATAAAAAGGGCAAAAGCAGGAACTAAGTGTCAAAAAACACATTTGAAAGTTCTCTATCTGAATGCACGTAGCATTCGTAACAAAATAGATGAGTTAATGGCACAAATAGCTACATATGGGTATGATCTTGTGGCCATTACAGAAACATAGCTGCAGGGTGACAATGCCTGGGAATTAAACATACCAGGTTATTTAATGATCAGGAAGGACAGGCAGGAAGGAAGGGGAGGTGGGGTGGCTATGTTAATAAAGGAAGGAATCACTGTAATACAGAGAAATGATATTGGGTCAAAAGATCAGGATAATGAAACAGTTTGGGTGGAGATGAGGAATAATAAGGGGAAAAAAACACTAGTGGGCGTAGTCTATAGGCCTCCGAACAGTTGCAACTCGGTTGGACGGAGTATCAATCAGGAAATAGTTGAGGCTTGTAATAAGGGAACATCTATAATTATGGGGGATTTTAACTATCATATTAACTGGACAAATCAAATTGGGCAGGGCTGCCTTGAGGATGAGTTCATTGAGTGTATTAGGGATGGGTTTCTTGAGCAGTATGTAACTGAACTGACCAGGGGGCAAGCAACCTTAGATCTGGTCCTGTGTAACGAGACAGGATTAATTAAAAATGTCCTAGTAAAGGATCCCCTTGGAATGAGTGACCATAACATGGTTGAATTCCATGTTCAATTAGAGGGTGAGGAGGTTGTATCTCAAACAAGCGTGCTAAGCTTGAATAAAGGAGACTATGAAGGTATGAGAGCAGAATTGAGCAAAGTGGATTGGGAAAATAGATTAAAGGGTAAGACGATACATGATCAGTGGTGTACATTTAAGGAGTTGTAAAAGAAAAGACAGCCATCCGTGGCTAAGTAAAGAAATTAAGGATAGTATTCGACTAAAAACAAGGGCATATAAGGTAGCCAAATCTAGTGGGAGGATAGAGGATTGGGAAAACTTTAAAAGACAGCAAAAAATAACAAAAAGATTGATTAGGAAAGGGAAGATAGATTATGAAAGTAAATTAGCAAAAAATATAAAAACAGATAGTAAGAGTTTTTATAGTTATATAAAAAGAAAAAGGGTGGCTAAAGTAAATGTTGGTCCCTTAGAGGATGAGACCGGGAAATTAATGGTGAGAAATATGGAGATGGCAAAAACACTGAATGAATATTTTGTATCAGTCTTTACAGTAGAGGACACCAAGAATATCCCAACACTGGACAAGCAGGGGGCTATAGGGGGGGAGGAGATAAACACGATCAAAATCACTAAGGAAGTGGTACTCGGTAAAATAATGGGACTCAAGGCGGATAAATTGCCTGGACCTGATGGCTTACATCCAAGGGTCTTGAGGGAAGTGGCGGTAGGGATTGTGGATGCATTGGTAATAATCTTCCAAAACTCCCTGGACTCAGCAAAGGTCCCAGCAGACTGGAAAACTGCTAATGTAACACCCTTATTTAAAAAGGGCAGCAGACAGAAGGCTGGAAACTATAGACCGGTTAGCCTAACATCTGTGGTAGGTAAAATTTTGGAGTCCATTATTAAGGAGACAGTAACAGGACATTTGGATAATCATAGTTTAATAAGACAAAGTCAGCATGGTTTTATGAAGGGGAAGTCATGTTTGACAAATTTGCTGGAGTTCTTTGAGGAAGTAACATATAGGGTGGATAAAGGTGAACCAGTGGACGTAGTGTATTTAGACTTCCAAAAGGCATTTGACAAGGTGCCACACAAAAGATTATTGCTTAAGATAAAAAATCACGGGATTGGGGGTAATATTCTGGCATGGATAGAGGATTGGCTATCTAACAGAAGGCAGAGAGTTGGGATAAATGGTTCATTCTCAGACTGGCAATCAGTAACCAGTGGTGTTCCGCAGGGGTCAGTGCTGGATCCCCAACTCTTTACAATCTATATTAACGATTTGGAAGAGGGGACCGAGTGTAACATATCAAAGTTTGCAGATGATACTAAGATGGGAGGGAAAGTAGTGAGAGAGGAGGACATAAAAAACCTGCAAGGGGACATAGACAGGCTAAGTAAGTGGGCAGAGACTTGGCAGATGGAATACAATACTGGAAAGTGTGAGGTTATGCACTTTGGCAGGAAAAATCGTAGAGCAAGTTATTATCTTAATGGCAAGAAACTGGAAAGTACTGAAGTACAAAGGGATCTGGGGGTCCTGGTGCACGGAACTCAAAAGGTTAGTATGCAGGTGCAGCAAGTGATTAAGAAGGCCAATGGAATGTTGGCTTTCATTGCTAGGGGGATAGAATATAAAAATAGGGAGGTATTGCTTCAGTTGTACAAGGTATTGGTGAGACCGCACCTGGAATACTGCATACAGTTTTGGTGTCCATACTTAAGAAAAGACATACTTGCTCTCGAGTCAGTACAAAGAAGGTTCACTCGGTTAATCCCGGGGATGAGGGGATGGACATATGAGGAGAGGTTGAGTAGATTGGGACTCTAATCATTGGAGTTCAGAAGAATGAGAGGCGATCTTATTGAAACATATAAGATTGTGAAGGGGTTGGATTGGGTGGATGTGGGGAGGATGTTCCAGATGATGGGTGAAACTAGAACTAGGGGGCATAGTCTTAGAATAAGGGGCTGCTCTTTCAAAACTGAGATGAGGAGGAACTACTTCATTCAGAGGGTGGTAGGTCCATGGAATATGCTGCCCCAAAAAGCTGTCGAAGCTACATCATTACATAAATTTAAAACAGAAATAGACAGTTTCCTGGAAAAGGGAATTAAGGGTTACGGGGAGCGGGCAAGAATTTGGACATGAGTTTAGGTGCGGATCGGTCATGGCCCTGTGGGTAGCGGAGCGGGCCCAGGGGCCGTGTAGCCTGATCCTGCTCCCGTTTCGTGTGTCTAATTCTGTTAGATTCAGGAGATAGTCCTGTCATAGTGGATTGGCGGTTAGGATCAGATCAGCCATGATCTTATTGAATGGCGGAGCAGGCTCGAGGGGCCAATTGGCCTACTCCTGCTCCTATTTCTTATGTTCTTATGTTCTAAGTCAAGCGTAGGTCCCTTGCAGTCAGAATCGGGGGAATTTATAATGGGGAACAAAGAAATGGCAGACCAACTAAATACATACTTTGGTTCTGTCTTCACAAAGGAGGACACAAATAACCTCCCAGAGATGCCGGGGAACATAGGGTCTGATGAAAGGGTGGAACTGAATGAAATAAGTATTTGTAGGGAAATGGTGTTAGGAAAATTGATGGGACTGAAGGCTGATAAATCCCCAGGGCCTGATAATCTACATCCCAGGGTACTTAAGGAAGTGGCCCTAGAAATAGTACATGCATTGCTGGTCATCTTCCAGAGCTCGATAGACTCTGGAACGGTACCCATGGATTGGCGGGTAGCTAATGTTACCCCACTATTCAAAAAAGGTGGTAGAGAAAAGGCGGGGAATTATAGACCGGTAAGCTTGACGTCGGTAGTGGGGAAAATGCTAGAGTCCATTATAAAAGATGTAATAGCAGAGCACTTGGAAAGCAGTGACTGGATTGGACAAAGTCAACATGGATTTACAAAAGATAAATCATGCTTGACTAATCTACTGGAATTCTTTGAGGATGTAACCGGTAAAATAGATAAGGGAGAACCAGTGGATGTGGTGTATTTGGACTTTCAGAAGGCTTTCGATAAGGTCCCGCATAAGAGATTAGCGTGCAAAATTAAGGCACATGGGATTGGGGGCAAGGTATTGACTTGGATAGAGAACTGGTTGGCGGACAGAATGCAAAGAGTTGGAATAAATGGGTCGTTTTCCGAGTGGCAGGCAGTGACTAGTGGGGTACTGCAAGGATCGGTCCTAGGACCCCGCTGTTCACAATATATATCAATGATCTGGATGAGGGAATTGGATGTAATATCTCCAAATTTGCAGACGACACAAAGCTGGGTGGGAGGGTATGCTGTGAGGAGGATGTCGTGAAATTCCAGTACGATTTGGACAGGTTGGGTGATTGGGCAGAAACATGGCAAATGCACTATAATGTGGATAAATGTGAGGTTATCCACTTTGGTGGCAAAAACAGGAAGGCAGATTATTATTTGAATGGCAATAGATTGGGAGAAGGGGAAGTGCAAAGAGACCTGGGTGTCCTTGTGCACCAGTCGCTGAAGGTAAGCATGCAGGTGCAGCAGGCGGTTAAGAAGGCAAATGGTATGTTGGCCTTCGTAGCAAGAGGGTTCGAGTACAAGAACAAGGATGTCTTGCTGCAGTTGTACAGGGCCTCGGTGAGACCGCACCTTGAGTATTGTGTGCAGTTTTGGTCGCCTTACCTGAGGAAGGACGTTCTTGCCATGAAAGGAGTGCAGCGAAGATTCACCAGGCTGATACCTGGGATGGCAGGAATGACGTATGAGGAGAGATTGTGTCGATTGGACTTACACTCACTGGAGTTTAGAAGATTGAGAGGCGATCTCATCGAAACCTATAAAATTCTGTCAGGCCTGGACAGACTAGATGCAGGAAGGATGTTTCTGATGGCCGGGGAGTCCAGAACCAGGGGTCATAGTCTAAGGATAAGGGGTAAGCCATTTAGGACTGAAATGAGGAGGAATTTCTTCACCCAGAGAGTGGTGAACCTGTGGAATTCTCTGCCACAGAGGGCGGTGGAGGCCAGTTCATTAAGTATATTCAAGAAAGAGTTGGATTTATTTCTTAAGGCTAAAGGGATCAAGGGATATGGGGATAGGGCAGGGACAGGGTACTGAATTTGGATGATCAGCCATGATCTCATTGAATGGCAGAGCAGGCTCGAAGGGCCGAATGGCCTGCTCCTGCTCCTATCTTAAATGTTACTATGTTTCTATGTTTCTCAATGGTATTCCGAGTCACTCACTAGTATACAGAGTCACTCACTGGTATACCGGGTCACTCACTGGTATACCGGGTCACTCATTGATATACCGAGTCACTCACTGGTATACAGAGTCACTCACTGGTATATAGAGTCACTCACTGGTATACCGGGTCACTCACTGGTATACCGGGTCACTCACTGGTATACCGGGTCACTCATTGATATACCGAGTCACTCACTGGTATACAGAGTCGCTCACTGGTATACAGAGTCACTCACTGGTATACTGAATCACTCACTGGTATACCGAGTCACTCACTGGTATACAGAGTCACTCACTGGTATACTGAATCACTCACTGGTATACTGAATCACTCACTGGTATACCGAGTCACTCACTGGTATACCGGGTCACTCATTGGTATACCGAGTCACTCACTGGTATACTGAGTCACTCACTGTTATACCGAGTCACCCACTGGTATACCGGGTCACTCACTGCTACACTGAGTTACTCACTGATATACTGGGTCACGCACTGGTATACCGAGTCACTCACTTGTATACCGAGTCACTCACTTGTATACCGGGTCACTCACTGGTATACCGAGTGACTCACTGGTATACCGAGTCACTCACTGGTATACCGGGTCACTCATTGGTATACCGAGTCACTCACTGGTATACCGAGTCACTCACTGGTATACCGAGTCACTCACAGGTATACCGAGTCACTCACTGGTATACTGAGTCACTCACTGCTATACCGGGTCACTCATTGGTATACCAAGTCACTCACTGGTATACTGGGTCACTCACTGGCATACCGAATCACTCACTGGTATACGGGGTCACTCACTGGTATACTGAGTCACTCACTGGTATACTGAGTCACTCACTGCTACACTGAGTCACTCACTGGTATACCGGGTCATTCACTGGTATACCGAGTCACTCACTGGTACACCGGGTCACTCACTGGTATACTGAGTCACTCACTGGTATACCGATTCACTCACTGGTATACCGGGTCACTCACTGGTATACCGGGTCACTCATTGGTATAACGAGTCACTCACTGGTATAACGAGTCACTCACTGGTATACCGAGTCACTCACTGGTACACCGAGTCACCCACTGGTATACTGATTTACTCACTGGTTTAGTGAGTCACTCACTGGTATACTGAGTCATTCCCTGGTCTAGTGAGTCACTCCCTGGTATACCGAGTCACTCAATGGTATACCGAGTCACTCACTGGCATACCGGTTCACTCACTGGTATACCAAGTCACTCACTGGTATACCGGGTCACTCACTGGTATACCGTGTCACTCACTGGTATACCGAGTCACTCACTGGTATACCGAGTCACTCACTGGTATACCGGGTCACTCACTGGTATACCGAGTCACTCACTGGTATACTGGGTCACTCACCGATATACCGGGTCACTCACTGGTATAACGAGTCACTCACTGGTATAACGAGTCAGCCAATGGTATAGCGATTCACTCACTGGTATACAGGGTCATTCATGGGTATACCGAGTCACTCACTGGTATACTGAGTCACTCACAGGTCTAGTGAGTCACTCCCTGGTATACCGACTCACTCACTGGTATACCGAGTCACTCACTGGTATACCGAGTCTTTCACTGGTATACCGAGTCACTCACTGGTATACCGGGTCACTCATTGTTATCCCGGGTCACTCACTATTATTCAGAGACACTCACTGGTATACCGGGTCACTCACTGGTATACTGAGCCACTCACTGGTACACCGAGTATCTCACTGGTATACCGGGTCACTCACTGGTATACCTAGTCACTCACTGGCATGCCGAGTCACTCACTGGTACACTGAGTCACTCAATGGTATACCGGGTCACTCACTGGTCTACCAAGTCACTCAGAGGTATACCGAACCACTCACTGTTATCATGAGTCACGCACTATTATTTCAGGTCACTCACTGGTATACCGAGTCACACGCTGGTATACCAAGTCACTCGCTGGAATACCGGGTCACTAACTGGTATACTGAGTCACTCACTGGTATACCGGGTCACTCACTGGTATACCAAGTCACTCACTGGTATATTGGGTCAATCACTAGTATACCGGGAAACTCACTGGTATACCGAGTCACTCACTGGTATACCGGGTCACTCACTGGCATACCGAACCACTCACTGTTATCCCGGGTCACTCACTATTATTCCGGGTCACTCACTGGTATACCGAGTCACACGCTGGTATACCAAGTCACTCGCTGGTATACCGGGTCACTAACTGGTATACTGAGTCACTCACTGGTATACCGGGTCACTCACTGGTATACCAAGTTACTCACTGGTATATTTGGTCACTCACTAGTATACCGGGTAACTCACTGGTATACCGAGTCACTCACTGGTATACTGAGTCACTCACTGGTATACCGAGTCACTCACTGGTATACCGGGTCACTCACTGGTATACTGAATCACTCAGAGGTATTATGAGTCACTCACTGGTATACCGCGGTCACTCACTGGTATACCAGGTCACTCACTGGTATACCGGGTCAGTCACTGGTATACCGAGTCTATCACTGGTATACCGAGTCACTCACTGGTATACTGAGTCATTCACTGGTATACCGGGGTCACTACCTGTTATACCGGGTGACTCACTAGTATACTGAGTCATTCAGTGGTATACCGAGTCACTCAATGCTATATTGTGTCACTCACTGGTATACCGGGTGACTCACTGGTATACCGGGTCACTCATTGGTATACCGAGTCACTCACTGGTATACTGAGTCACTCACTGGTATACCGGGTCATTCACTGGTATACCAGGTCACTCACTTGTATACCGGGTCACTCACTGGTATACCGAGTCACTCACTTGTATACCGAGTCACTCACTGGTATACCGAGTTACTCACTGGTATACCGAGTCACTCACTGGTATACCGAGTCACTCACTGGTATACCGAGTCACTCACTGGTATACCGGTTCACTCACTGTTATACCGAATCACTCACTGGTATACCGGGTCACTCACTGGTATACCGGGTAACTCACTGGTATACCGGGTCACTCATTGGTATAACGAGTCACTCACTGGTATACCGATTCACTCACTGGTATACAGGGTCATTCATGCGTATACTGAGTCACTCACTGGTATACCAAGTCACCCACTGGTATACTGAGCTAATCACTGGTTTAGTGAGTCACTCACTGGTATACTGAGTCACTCACTGGTCTAGTGAGTCACTCCCTGGTATACCGAGTCACTCAATGGTATACCGAGTCACTCACTGGTATACCGGTTCACTCACTGGTATACCGGGTCACTCACTGGTATGCTGAGTCACTCACTGGTATACCGAGTCACTCACTGGTATACCGGGTCACTCACTGGTATACTGAGTCACTCACTGGTATACTGGGTCACTCACTGGTATACCGGGTCACTCATTGGTATAACGAGTCACTCACTGGTATAACGAGTCACTCAATGGTATACCGAGTCACTCACTGGTATACCGGGTCACTCCCTGGTATACCGAGTCACTCACTGGTATACTGGGTCATTCATTGGTATAACGAGTCACTCATTGGTATACCGAGTCACTCATTGGTATACTGAGTCACTCACTGGTCTAGTGAGTCACTCCCTGGTATACCGAGTCACTCACTGGTATACCGAGTCACTCACTGGTATACCGAGTCATTCACTGGTATACTGAGTCACTCACTGGTATACCGGGTCACTCACTGTTATCCCGGGTCACTCACTGCTATGCCAAGTCACTCACAGATATACCGAACCACTCACTGCTATGCCGGGTCACTCACTATTATTCCGGGTCACTCACTGGTATACCGAGTCACACGCTGGTATACCAAGTCACTCGCTGGTATACCGGGTCACTAACTGGTATACTGAGTCACTCACTGGTATACCGGGTCACTCACTGGTATACCAAGTCACTCACTGGTATATTGGGTCACTCACTAGTATACCGGGTAACTCACTGGTATACCGAGTCACTCACTGGTATACTGAGTCACTCACTGGTATACCGAGTCACTCACTGGTATACCGGGTCACTCACTGGTATACTGAGTCACTCACAGGCATTATGAGTCACTCACTGGTATACAGGGTCACTCACTGGTATACCAGGTCACTCACTGGTATATCGGGTCACTCACTGGTATACTGAGTCATTCACTGGTATACCGGGGTCACTAACTGTTATACCGGGGTCACTAACTGTTATACCGGGTGACTCACTAGTATACTGAGTCATTCACTGGTATACCGAGTCACTCAATGGTATATTGTGTCACTCACTGGTATACCGGGTCACTCACTGGTATACCGAGCCACTTACTGGCATAGCGAGTCACTCACTGGTATACTGAGTCACTCACTGGTATACCGAGTCACTCACTGGTATACTGAGTCACTCACTGGTATACTGAATCACTCTGATTCACCCACTGGTATACCGAGTCACTCACTGATATACTGAGTCACTCACTGATATACCGAGTCAATCTCTGGTATACTGGGTCACTCACTAGTATACCGAGTCACTCATTGGTATACCAAGTCACTCACTGGTATACAGAGTCACTCACTGGCATACCGAGGCACTCACTGGTATACCGATTCACTCACTGGTATACTGAGTCACTCACTGGTATACTGAGTCACTCACTGGCATTCCGATTCACTCACTGGTATACCGGGTCACTCACTGTCATGCCGGGTCATTCACTCGTATACCGAGTCACTCACTGGTGTACCGAGTCACTCACTGTTATACAGTGTTACTCACTGGTATACCGGGTCACTCACTGGTATACCAAGTCACTCACAGGTTTACTGAGCCTCTCACTATTATCCCGGGTCACTCACTGTTATTACGAGTCAGTCACTGGTACACTGGGTCACTCATTGGTATACCGAGCCAATCACTGGTGTACCGGGTCACTCACTGGTATACTGAGTCACTCACTGTTATACCGGTTCACTCACTGATCCACTGAGTCACTCACTGGTATACTGAGTCACTCACTGGTATACCATGAGCCTCTCACTGTAATATCGAGTCACTCACTGGTATACCGAGTCACTCACTGGTATACCGAGACACTCACTGGTATACCGAGTCACGCACTGGTATCCCGGGTCATTCACTGGTATACCGAGTCACTCACTGGTATCCCGGGTCACTCACTGGTATACTGAGTCACTCACAGTTATTATGAGTCACTCACTGGTATACCGGGTCATTCACTGTTATACCGCGGTCACTCACTGTTATACCAGGTCACTCACTGGTATACCGGGTCACTCACTGGTATACTGAGTCATTCACTGGTACACCGGGGTCACTAACTGGTATACCGGGTGACTCACTAGTATACCGAGTCACTCAATGGTATACCGAGTCACTCAATGGTATATTGTGTCACTCACTGGTATACCGGGTCACTCACTGGTATACTGAGTCATTCACTGGTACACCGGGGTCACTAACTGGTATACCGGGTGACTCACTAGTATACCGAGTCACTCACTGGTATACCGAGTCACTCAATGTTATATTGTGTCACTCACTGTTATACCGGGTCACTCACTGGTATAGCGAGTCACTCACTGGTATACTGAGTCATTCACTGGTATACCGGGGTCACTAACTGGTATACTGGGTGACTCACTAGTATACCGAGTCACTCACTGGTATACCGACTCACTCAATGGTATATTGTGTCACTCAATGGTATGCCGGGTCACTCACTGGTATACTGAGTCACTTACTGGTATACCGAGTCACTCACTGGTATAGCGAGTCACTCACTGGTATACTGAGTCACTCACTGGTATACCGAGTCACTCACTGGTATACTGAATCACTCTGATTCACCCACTGGTATACCGAGTCACTCACTGATATACTGAGTCACTCACTGATATACCGAGTCACTCACTGGTATACCGGGTCACTCACTGGAATACCAAGTCACTCACTGGTATATTGGGTCACTCACTAGTATACCGGGTAACTCACTGGTATACCGAGCCACTCACTGGTATACCGGGTCACTCACTGGTATACTGAGTCACTCAATGGTATTCCGATTCACTCACTGGTATACCGGGTCACTCACTGTCATCCCGGGTCATTCACCGGTATACCGAGTCACTCACTGGTATACCGAGTCACTCACTGTTACACAGTGTTACTCACTGGTACACCGGGTCACTCACTGGTATACCAAGTCAGTCACAGGTTTACTGAGCCTCTCACGATTATCCCGGGTCACTCACTATTATTCCGAGTCACTCACTGGTATACTGTGTCTCTCACTCGTATACCAAGCCACTCACTGGTGTACCGGGTCACTCACTGGTATACTGAGTCACTCACTGTTATACCGGTTCACTCACTGGTCCACTGAGTCACTCACTGGTACACTGAGTCACTCACTGGTATACCATGCGTCTCTCACTGGAATATCGAGTCACTCACTTGTATACCGAGTCACTCACTGGTATACTGGGTCAT
The DNA here is from genome assembly GCF_052327205.1 of Somniosus microcephalus. Taxonomy (NCBI): domain Eukaryota; kingdom Metazoa; phylum Chordata; class Chondrichthyes; order Squaliformes; family Somniosidae; genus Somniosus; species Somniosus microcephalus. The sequence goes on from NC_141001.1 coordinate 24,858,647, forward strand.
TCACTGGTATACCAAGTCACTCACTGGTATACCAAGTCACTCACAGGTATACCGAGCCTCTCACTGTTATCCTGGGTCAATCAGTATTATTCTGAGTCACTCACTGGTATACTGGGTCACTCACTGGTATACCGAGCCTCTCACTGTTATCCCGGGTCACTCACTAGAATTCCGAATCACTCACTGGTAAACCGGATCAATAACTGGTATTCAGGGTCATTCACGGGTATACCGAGTCACTCACTGGTATACCGAGTCACTCACTGGTACACTGAGTCACTCACTGGTATACAGAGTCACTCATTGGTATACTGAGTCACTCACTGGTATACCGACTCACTCACTGGTATATGGAGTCACTCACTGATATACTGAGTCACTCAATGATATACTGAGTAACTCACTGGTGTACCGAGTCACTCACTGGTATACCGAGTCACTCACTGGTACACTGAGTCACTCACTGGTATACAGAGTCACTCACTGGTATACTGAGTCACTCACTGGTATACCGACTCACTCACTGGTATATGGAGTCACTCACTGATATACTGAGTCACTCAATGATATACTGAGTAACTCACTGGTGTACCGAGTCACTCACTGGTATACTGAGTCACTCACTGGTATACCAAGTCACTCACTGGTATACTGAGTCACTCACTGGTATACCGACTCACTCACTGGTATATGGAGTCACTCACTGATATACTGAGTCACTCAATGATATACTGAGTAACTCACTGGTGTACCGAGTCACTCACTGGTATACCGGCTCACTCACTGGTATATGGAGTCACTCACTGATATACTGAGTCACTCAATGATATACTGAGTAACTCACTGGTATACCAAGTCACTCACAGCTATACCGAGCCTCTCACTGTTATTCTGGGTCAATCACTATTATTCCGAGTCACTCACTGGTATACTGGGTCACTCACTGGTATACCGAGCCTCTCACTGTTATCCCGGGTCACTCACTAGTATTCCGAATCACTCACTGGTAAACCGGATCAATCACTGGTATACAGGTTCATTCACGGGTATACCGAGTCACTCACTGGTATACCGAGTCACTCACTGGTATACTGAGTCACTCACTGGTATACTGAGTCACTCACTGGTATACTGAGTCACTCATCGGTATACCAAGTCAGTCACAGTTTTACCGAGCCTCTCACTGTTATCCCGGGTTATTCACTATTATTCCGAGTCACTCGCTGATATACTGAGTCACTCATTGGTATACAGTGTTACTCACTGGTATAACAGTTTACTCAATGGTATACCGAGTCACTTACTGGTATACCGGGTCACCCACTGGTATACCAAGTCACTCACAGGTATACCGAGCCTCCCACTGTTATCCCGGGTCAATCACTATTATTCCGAGTCACTCACTGGTATACTGGGTCACTCACTGGTATACCGAGCCTCTCACTGTTATCCCTGGTCACTCACTATTATTTCGAGTCACTCACTGGTATACCGGATCAATCACTGGTATACCGAGTCTATCACTGGTATACCGAGTCACTCACTGGTATACTGAGTCATTCACTGGCATACTGAGTCACTCACTGGTATACCGAGTGACTCACTGGTACACCAGGTCATTCACTGGTATACTGAGTCACTCACTGGTATACCGGTTCACTCACTGGTATACCGGGTCCCTCACTGGTATACCGGGTCCCTCACTGGTATACCGAGTCACTCACTGGTATACCGGGTCACTCACTGGTATACTGGGTCACTCACTGGTATACCGGGTCCCTCACTGGTATACCGGGTCCCTCACTGGTATACCGGGTCCCTCACTGGTATACCGAGTCACTCACTGGCATACTGGGTCACTCACTGGTATACCGAGCCTCTCACTGTTATCCCTGGTCACTCACTATTATTTCGAGTCACTCACTGGTATACCGGGTCAGTCACTGGTATACCGAGTCTATCACTGGTATACCGAGTCACTCACTGGTATACTGAGTCATTCACTGGTATACCGGGGTCACTACCTGTTATACCGGGTGACTCACTAGTATACTGAGTCATTCAATGTTATACCGAGTCACTCAATGCTATATTGTGTCACTCACTGGTATACCGGGTGACTCACTGGTATACCGGGTCACTCATTGGTATACCGAGTCACTCACTGTTATACTGAGTCACTCACTGGTATACCGAGTCACTCACTGGTATACTGAGTCACTCACTGCTTTACTGAGTCACCCACTGGTATACCGGGTCATGCACTGGTATACCGAGTCACTCACTTGTATACCGGGTCACTCACTGGTATACCGAGTGACTCACTGGTATACCGAGTCACTCACTGGTATACCGGGTCACTCATTGGTATACCGAGGCACTCACTGGTATACTGAGTCACTCACTGCTATACCGGGTCACTCACTGTTATACCGAGTCACTCACTGGTATACTGGGTCACTCACTGGTATACCGAGTCACTCACTGATATACTGAGTCACTCACTGCTACACTGAGTCACTCACTGGTATACCGGGTCATTCACTGGTATACCAGGTCACTCACTTGTATACCGGGTCACTCACTGGTATACCGAGTCACTCACTTGTATACCGAGTCACTCACTGGTATACCGAGTTACTCACTGGTATACCGGTTCACTCACTGTTATACCGAATCACTCACTGGTATACCGGGTCACTCACTGGTATACCGGGTAACTCACTGGTATACCGGGTCACTCATTGGTATAACGAGTCACTCACTGGTATAACGAGTCACTCACTGGTATACAGGGTCATTCATGCGTAGACTGAGTCACTCACTGGTATACCAAGTCACCCACTGGTATACTGAGTCACTCACTGGTCTAGTGAGTCACTCCCTGGTATACCGAGTCACTCAATGGTATACCGAATCACTCACTGGTATACCGGTTCACTCACTGGTATACCGAGTCACTCACTGGTATACCGGGTCACTCACTGGTATGCTGAGTCACTCACTGGTATACCGAGTCACTCACTGGTATACCGGGTCACTCACTGGTATACCGAGTCACTCACTGGTATACTGGGTCACTCACTGGTATACCGGGTCACTCATTGGTATAACGAGTCACTCACTGGTATAACGAGTCACTCAATGGTATACCGATTCACTCACTGGTATATAGGGTCATTCATTGGTATACCGAGTCACTCACTGGTATACTGAGTCACTCACTGGTCTAGTGAGTCACTCCCTGGTATACCGAGTCACTCACTGGTATACCGAGTCACTCACTGGTATACCGAGTCATTCACTGGTATACTGAGTCACTCACTGGTATACCGGGTCACTCACTGTTATCCCGGGTCACTCACTATTATTCAGAGACACTCACTGATATACCGGGTCACTCACTGGTATACTGAGTCACTCACTGGTACACTGAGTCACTCAATGGTATACCGGGTCACTCACTGCTATGCCAAGTCACTCACAGATATACCGAACCACTCACTGTTATCCCGAGTCACTCACTATTATTCCGGGTCACTCACTGGTATAACGACTCACACGCTGGTATACCAAGTCACTCGCTGGTATACCGGGTCACTAACTGGTATACTGAGTCACTCACTGGTATACCGGGTCACTCACTGGTATACCAAGTCACTCAATGGTATATTGGGTCACTCACTAGAATACCAGCTAACTCACTGGTATACCGAGTCAATCACTGGTATACCGAGTCACTCACTGGTACACTGAGTCACTCAATGGTATACCGGGTCACTCACTGGTATACCAAGTCACTCACAGGTATACCGAACCACTCACTGTTATCCCGGGTCACTCACTATTATTCCGGGTCACTCACTGGTATACCGAGTCACACGCTGGTATACCAAGTCACTCGCTGGTATACCGGGTCACTAACTGGTATACTGAGTCACTCACTGGTATACCGGGTCACTCACTGGTATACCAAGTCACTCACTGGTATATTGGGTCACTCACTAGTATACCGGGTAACTCACTGGTATACCGAGTCACTCAGTGGTATACTGAGTCACTCACAGGTATTATGAGTCACTCACTGGTATACAGGGTCACTCACTGGTATACCGCGGTCACTCACTGGTATACCAGGTCACTCACTGGTATATCGGGTTACTCACTGGTATACTGAGTCATTCACTGGTATACCGGGGTCACTAACTGTTATACCGGGTGACTCACTAGTATACTGAGTCATTCACTGGTATACCGAGTCACTCAATGGTATATTGTGTCACTCACTGGTATACCGGGTCACTCACTGGTATACCGAGCCACTTACTGGCATAGCGAGTCACTCACTGGTATACTGAGTCACTCACTGGTATACCGAGTCACTCACTGGTATACCGAGTCACTCACTGGTATACTGAGTCACTCACTGGTATACTGAATCACTCTGATTCACCCACTGGTATACAGAGTCACGCACTGATATACTGAGTCACTCACTGATATACCGAGTCACTCACTGGTATACCGGGTCACTCACTGGTATACCGGGTCACTCACTGGTATACCGAGTCACTCACTGGTATACTGATTAACTCACTGCTATACCGAGTCAATCTCTGGTATACTGGGTCACTCACTAGTATACCGAGTCACTCATTGGTATACCAAGTCACTCACTGGTATACAGAGTCACTCACTGGCATACCGAGGCACTCACTGGTATACCGATTCACTCATTTGTATACAGAGTCACACACAGGTATACCGAGTCACTCACTGGTATACCGAGTCACTCACTGGTATACTGAGTCACTCACTGGTATACTGAGTCACTCACTGGCATTCCGATTCACTCACTGGTATACCGGGTCACTCACTGTCATGCCGGGTCATTCACTCGTATACCGAGTCACTCACTGGTATACCGAGTCACTCACTGTTATACAGTGTTACTCACTGGTGTACCGGGTCACTCACTGGTATACCAAGTCACTCACAGGTTTACTGAGCCTCTCACTATTATCCCGGGTCACTCACTGTTATTACGAGTCAGTCACTGGTACACTGGGTCACTCATTGGTATACCGAGCCACTCACTGGTGTACCGGGTCACTCACTGGTATACTGAGTCACTCACTGGTATACCATGAGCCTCTCACTATAATATCGAGTCACTCACTGGTATACCGAGACACTCACTGGTATACCGAGTCACGCACTGGTATCCCAGGTCATTCACTGGTATACCGAGTCACTCACTGGTATCCCGGGTCACTCACTGGTATACTGAGTCACTCACAGTTATTATGAGTCACTCACTGGTATACCGGGTCATTCACTGTTATACCGCGGTCACTCACTGTTATACCAGGTCACTCACTGGTATACCGGGTCACTCACTGGTATACTGAGTCATTCACTGGTACACCGGGGTCACTAACTGGTATACCGGGTGACTCACTAGTATACCGAGTCACTCAATGGTATACCGAGTCACTCAATGGTATATTGTGTCACTCACTGGTATACCGGGTCACTCACTGGTATACTGAGTCATTCACTGGTACACCGGGGTCACTAACTGGTATACCGGGTGACTCACGAGTATACCGAGTCACTCACTGGTATACCGAGTCACTCAATGTTATATTGTGTCACTCACTGTTATACCGGGTCACTCACTGGTATAGCGAGTCACTCACTGGTATACTGAGTCATTCACTGGTATACCGGGGTCACTAACTGGTATACTGGGTGACTCACTAGTATACCGAGTCACTCACTGGTATACCGACTCACTCAATGATATATTGTGTCACTCAATGGTATGCCGGTTCACTCACTGGTATACTGAGTCACTTACTGGTATACCGAGTCACTCACTGGTATACTGAGTCACTCACTGGTGTACCGATTCACTCACTGGTATAGCGAGTCACTCACTGGTATACTGAGTCACTCACTGGTATACCGAGTCACTCACTGGTATACTGAGTCACTCACTGGTATACTGAGTCACTCACTGGTATACCGAGTCACTCACTGGTATACCGAGTCACTCACTGGTATACTGAGTCACTCACTGGTATACTGAGTCACTCACTGGTATACTGATTCACTCACTGGTATACTGAATCACTCTGATTCACCCACTGGTATACAGAGTCATGCACTGACATACTGAGTCACTCATTGATAAACCGAGTCACTCACTGGTATACCGGGTCACTCACTGGAATACCAAGTCACTCACTGGTATATTGGTCACTCACTAGTATACCGGGTAACTCACTGGAATACCAAGTCACTCACTGGTATATTGGGTAACTCACTGGTATACCGAGCCACTCACTGGTATACCGGGTCACTCACTGGTATACCGAGTCACTCACTGGTATACCGGGTCACTCACTGGTATACTGAGTCACTCACTGGTATACTGAGTCACTCACTGGTATTCCGATTCACTCACTGGTATACCGGGTCACTCACTGTCATCCCGGGTCATTCACCAGTATACCGAGTCACTCACTGGTATACCGAGTCACTCACTGTTACACAGTGTTACTCACTGGTACACCGGGTCACTCACTGGTATACCAAGTCAGTCACAGGTTTACTGAGCCTCTCACGATTATCCCAGGTCACTCACTATTATTCCGAGTCACTCACTGGTATACTGGGTCAGTCACTGGTATACCGAGCCACTCACTGGTGTACCGGGTCACTCACTGGTATACTGAGTCACTCACTGTTATACCGGTTCACTCACTGGTCCACTGAGTCACTCACTGGTACACTGAGTCACTCACTGGTATACCATGCGCCTCTCACTGGAATATCGAGTCACTCACTTGTATACCGAGTCACTCACTGGTATACTGGGTCATTCACTGGTATACCAAGTCACTCACTGGTATACCAAGTCACTCACAGGTATACCGAGCCTCTCACTGTTATCCTGGGTCAATCAGTATTATTCTGAGTCACTCACTGGTATAATGGGTCACTCACTGGTATACCGAGCCTCTCACTGTTATCCCGGGTCACTCACTAGAATTCCGAATCACTCACTGGTAAACTGGATCAATAACTGGTATTCAGGGTCATTCACGGGTATACCGAGTCACTCACTGGTATACCGAGTCACTCACTGGTACACTGAGTCACTCACTGGTATACTGACTCACTCACTGGTATACCGAGTCACTCACTGGTATACTGAGTCACTCACTGGTATACCGACTCACTCACTGATATACTGAGTCACTCAATGATATACTGAGTAACTCACTGGTATACCAAGTCACTCACAGCTATACCGAGCCTCTCACTGTTATTCTGGGTCAATCACTATTATTCCGAGTCACTCACTGGTATACTGGGTCACTCACTGGTATACCGAGCCTCTCACTGTTATCCCGGGTCACTCACTAGAATTCCGAATCACTCACTGGGAAACCGGATCAATAACTGGTATTCAGGGTCATTCACGGGTATACCGAGTCACTCACTGGTATACCGAGTCACTCACTGGTACACTGAGTCACTCACTGGTATACTGACTCACTCACTGGTATACCGAGTCACTCACTGGTATACTGAGTCACTCACTGGTATACCGACTCACTCACTGATATACTGAGTCACTCAATGATATACTGAGTAACTCACTGGTATACCAAGTCACTCACAGCTATACCGAGCCTCTCACTGTTATTCTGGGTCAATCACTATTATTCCGAGTCACTCACTGGTATACTGGGTCACTCACTGGTATACCGAGCCTCTCACTGTTATCCCGGGTCACTCACTAGTATTCCGAATCACTCACTGGTAAACCGGGTCAATCACTGGTATACAGGGTCATTCACGGGTATACCGAGTCACTCACTGGTATACCGAGTCACTCACTGGTATACTGAGTCACTCACTGGTACACAGAGTCACTCACTGGTATATGGAGTCACTCACTGGTATACTGAGTCATTCACTGGTATACAGAGTCACTCACTGGTATACTGAGTCACTCACTGGTATACTGAGTCACTCACTGGTATACCGGGTCACTCACTGGTATACTGAGTCACTCACTGGTACACAGAGTCACTCACTGGTATATGGAGTCACTCACTGGTATACTGAGTCACTCACTGGTATACTGAGTCACTCACTGGTATACCAAGTCAGTTACAGTTTTACCGAGCCTCTCACTGTTATCCAGGGTTATTCACTATATTTCCGAGTCACTCGCTGATATACTGAGTCACTCATTGGTATACAGTGTTACTCACTGGTATAACGGTTTACTCAATGGTATACCGAGTCACTTACTGGTATACCGGGTCACCCACTGGTATACCAAGTCACTCACAGGTATACCGAGCCTCCCACTGTTATCCCGGGTCAATCACTATTATTCCGAGTCACTCACTGGTATACTGGGTCAATCACTGGTATACCGAGCCTCTCACTGTTATCCCTGGTCACTCACTATTATTTCGAGTCACTCACTGGTATACCGGATCAATCACTGGTTTACCGAGTCTATCACTGGTATACCGAGTCACTCACTGGTATACTGAGTCATTCACTGGTATACTGAGTCACTCACTGGTATACCGAGTCGCTCACTGGTATACCGAGTCACTCACTGGTATACCGAGTCACTCACTGGTATACTGAGTCACTCACTGGTATACTGAGTCATTCACTGGTACACCAGGTCATTCACTGGTATACTGAGTCACTCACTGGTATACCGGTTCACTCACTGGTATACCGGGTCCCTCACTGGTATACTGAGTCATTCACTGGTACACCAGGTCATTCACTGGTATACCGAGTCTATCACTGGTATACCGAGTCACTCACTGGTATACTGAGTCATTCACTGGTACACCAGGTCATTCACTGGTATACTGAGTCACTCACTGGTATACCGGTTCACTCACTGGTATACCGGGTCCCTCACTGGTATACCGGGTCCCTCACTGGTATACCGAGTCACTCACTGGTATACCGAGTCACTCACTGATATACTGAGACACTCACTGCTACACTGAGTCACTCACTGGTATACCGGGTCATTCACTGGTATACCAGGTCACTCACTTGTACACCGGGTCACTCACTGGTATACCGAGTCACTCACTTGTATACCGAGTCACTCACTGGTATACCGAGTCACTCACTGGTATACCGAGTCACTCAATGGTATACCGAGTCACTCACTGGTATACCGGTGCACTCACTGGTATACCGAGTCACTCACTGGTATACCGGGTCACTCACTGGTATACCGAGTCACTCACTGGTATACCGGGTCACTCATTGGTATAACAAGTCATTCACTGGTATAACGAGTCACTCACTGGCATACCGGGTCACTCACTATTATACTGAGTCACTCACTGGTATACTGATTCACTCACTGGTATACCGGGTCACTCACTGGTATACCGGGTCATTCATTGTTATAACGAGTCACTCACTGTTATAATGATTCACTCACTGGTATACAGGGTCATTCATGGGTATACTGAGTCACTCACTGGTATACCGAGTCACCCACTGATATACTGAGTTACTCACTGGTTTAGTGAGTCACCCACTGGTATACTGAGTCACTCACTGGTATATCGGGTCACTCACTGGTATACCGAGTCACTCATTGGTATACCGAGTCACTCACTGGTATACCGGGTCACTCACTGGTATACCGGGTCACTCACTGGTATACCGATTCACTCACTGGTATACAGGGTCATTCATGGGTATACTGAGTCACTCACTGGTATACCGAGTCACTCACTGATATACTGAGTTACTCACTGGTTTAGTGAGTCACTCACTGGTATACCGAGTCACTCACTGGTATACCGGGTCACTCACTGGTATACCGGGTCACTCATTGGTATAACGAGTCACTCACTGGTATAACGAGTCACTCAATGGTATACCGATTCACTCACTGGTATACAGGTTCATTCATGGGTATACCGAGTCACTCACTGGTATACTGTGTCACTCACTGGTCTAGTGAGTCACTCCCTGGTATACCGAGTCACTTACTGGTATACCGAGTCACTCACTGGTATACCGAGTCATTCACTGGTATACTGAGTCACTCACTGGTATACCGGGTCACTCACTGTTATCCCGGGTCACTCACTATTATTCAGAGACACTCACTGGTATACCGGGTCACTCACTGCTATACTGAGCCACTCACTGTTACACCGAGTGTCTCACTGGTATACCGGGTCACTCACTGGTATATCTGGTCACTCACTGGTATACCGAGTCACTCACTGGTACACTGAGTCACTCAATGGTATACCGGGTCACTCACTGGTCTACCAAGTCACTCACAGGTATACCGAACCACTCACTGTTATCCCGAGTCACTCACTATTATTCCGGGTCACTCACTGGTATACCGAGTCACACGCTGGTATACCAAGTCACTCGCTGGTATACCGGGTCACTCACTGGTATACTGAGTCACTCACTGGTATACCGGGTCACTCACTGGTATACCAAGTCACTCACTGGTATATTGGGTCACTCACTAGTATACCGGGTAACTCACTGGTATACCGAGTCACTCACTGGTATACTGAGTCACTCACTGGTATACCGAGTCACTCACTGGTATACCGGCTCACTCACTGGTGTACTGAGTCACTCACTGGTATACTGAGTCACTCACTGGTATTCCGATTCACTCACTGGTATACCGGGTCACTCACTGTCATCCCGGGTCATTCACCGGTATACCGAGTCACTCACTGGTATACCGAGTCACTCACTGTTACACAGTGTTACTCACTGGTACACCGGGTCACTCACTGGTATACCAAGTCAGTCACAGGTTTACTGAGCCTCTCACGATTATCCCGGGTCACTCACTATTATTCCATGTCACTCACTGGTATACTGGGTCACTCACTGGTATACCGAGCCACTCACTGGTGTACCGGGTCACTCACTGGTATACTGAGTCACTCACTGTTATACCGGTTCACTCACTGGTCCACTGAGTCACTCACTGGTACACTGAGTCACTCACTGGTGTACCATGCGCCTCTCACTGGAATATCGAGTCACTCACTGGAATATCGAGTCACTCACTGGTATACCGAGACATTCACTGGTATACCAAGTCACTCACTGGTATACCGAGTCACTCACTGGTATACCGGGTCGTTCACTGGTATACCAAGTCACTCACTGGTATACCAAGTCACTCACAGGTATACCGAGCCTCTCACTGTTATCCTGGGTCAATCACTATTATTCTGAGTCACTCACTGGTATACTGGGTCACTCACTGGTATACCGAGCCTCTCACTGTTATCCCGGGTCACTCACTAGAATTCCGAATCACTCACTGGTAAACCGGATCAATAACTGGTATTCAGGGTCATTCACGGGTATACCGAGTCACTCACTGGTATACCGAGTCACTCACTGGTATACTGAGCCACTCACTGGTATACAGAGTCGCTCACTGGTATACTGAGTCACTCACTGGTATACCGACTCACTCACTGGTATATGGAGTCACTCACTGATATACTGATTCACTCAATGATATACTGAGTAACTCACTGGTGTACCGAGTCACTCACTGGTATACTGAGTCACTCACTGGTATACCAAATCACTCACTGGTATACTGAATCACTCACTGGTGTACCGACTCACTCACTGGTATATGGAATCACTCACTGATATACTGAGTCACTCAATGATGTACTGAGTAACTCACTGGTGTACCGAGTCACTCACTGGTATATCGACTCACTCACTGGTATATGGAGTCACTCACTGATATACTGAGTCACTCAATGATATACTGAGTAACTCACTGGTATACCAAGTCACTCACAGCTATACCGAGCCTCTCACTGTTATTCTGGGTCAATCATTATTATTCCGAGTCACTCACTGGTATACTGGGTCACTCACTGGTATACCGAGCCTCTCACTGTTATCCCGGGTCACTCACTAGTATTCCGAATCACTCACTGGTAAACCGGATCAATCACTGGTATACAGGGTCATTCTCGGGTATACCGAGTCACTCACTGGTATACTGAGTCACTCACTGGTATACTGAGTCACTCACTGGTATACTGAGTCACTCACTGGTATACCGGGTCACTCACTGGTATACCGAGTCACTCACTGGTATACCAAGTCACTCACTGGTATACAGTGTTACTCACTGGTGTCCCGGTTCACTCACTGGTACACTGAGTCACTCACTGGTATACCGAGTCACTCACTGGTATACCGGGTCACTCACTGGTATACTGAGTCACTCACAGGTATGCCGGGTCGCTCACTGGTATACTGAGTCACTCACTGGTATACCGGTTCATTCACTGTTATACCGAGTCACTCACTGGTATACTGAGTCACTCACTGGTATACCGGATCACTCACTGATCTACCGGGTCCCTCACTGGTATTCCGGGTCCCTCACTGGTATACCGGGTCCCTCACTGGTATACCGAGTCACTCACTGGTATACCGGGTCACTCACTGGTATACCAAGTCACCCACTGGTATACTGAGTCACTCACTGGTATACCGGGTCACTCACTGGCATACTGAGTCACTCACTGTTATACCGAGTCACTCAATGGTATACCGGGTCGCTCACTTGTATACCGAGTCACTCACTGGTATACTGAGTCAATCACTGGTATACAGATTCACTCACTGGTATACTGAGTCACTCACTGTTATATCGCTTCACTCACTGGTATACTGAGTCACTCACTGGTATACCGAGTCACTAACTGGTATAGCGGGTCACTCACTGGTATACTGAGTCACTCACTGTTATACCGGGTCATTCAATGTTTTACCGAGTCACTCACTGGTATACTGAGTCACTCACTGGTATACAGATTCACTCACTGGTATACCGAGTCACTCACTGGTATACTGAGTCACTCACTGGTATACCGGGTCACTCACTGGTATACTGAGTCACTCACTGGTATACCGGTTCATTCACTGTTATACCGAGTCACTCACTGGTATACTGAGTCACTCACTGGTATACCGGTTCATTCACTGTTATACCGAGTCACTCACTGGTATACTGAGTCACTCACTGGTATACTGGGTCACTCACTGATATACCGGATCACTCACTGGTATACCGCTCACTCACTGGTATACCGAGTCACTCACTAGTATACCGAATCACTCACTGGTATATCGGATCACTCACTGGTATACCAAGTCACTCACTGGTATACTGAGTCACTCACTGGTATACCGAGTCACTCACTGGTATACCGAGTCACTCACTGGTATACCAAATCACTCACTGGTATATCGGGTCACTCACTGGTATACCAAGTCACTCAGTGGTATATTGAGTCACTCACTGGTATACCGAGTCACTCACTGGTATACCGAGTCACTCACTGGTATACCGGGTCACTCACTGGTATACCGGGTCACTCACTGGCATACCGGTTCACTCACTGGTATACCGGGTCACTCACTGGTATACCAAGTCACTCACAGGTATACCGAGCCTCTCACTGTTATCCTGGGTCAATCACTATTATTCCGAGTCACTCATTGGTAAACCGGATAAAGCACTGGTATAACGAGTCACTCACTGTTATACCGAGTCACTCACTGGTATACTGAAACACTCACTGGTATACCGAGTCACTCACTGGTATACTGAAACACTCACTGGTATACCGGTTCACTCACTGTTATCCCGGGTCACTCACTGTTATACCGAATCACTCACTGGTATACCGGGTCACTCACTGGTACACTGGGACACTCACTGGTATACTGAGTCACTCACTGTTATCCCGGGTCACTCACTGGTATACCAAGTCACTCAATAATACCGGGTAACTCACTGGTATACAGAGTCACTCACTGGTATACCGGTTCAATCCCTTTTATACCGAGTCAGTCACTGGTATACCGGGTCACTCACTGTTATACCGAGTCACTCACTGGTATACTGAGTCACTCACTGGTGCACTGAGTCACTCACTGGTATACCTGGTCACATACTGGTATACCGAGTCACTCAATGGTATACCGGGTCACTCACTGTTATCCCGTGTCACTCACTGGTATACCGAGTCACTCATTGGTATACCGAGTCACTCACTGGTATACCGGGGCACACACTGGTACACTGAGTCACTCACTGGTATACTGAGTCACTCACTGTTGCACTGAGTCACTCACTGGTATACCAAGTCACTCACGGGTATACTGAGTCACTCACTGGTGCACTGAGTCACTCACTGGTACACTGAGTCACTCACTGGTATACCTGGTCACTCACTGTTATACCGAGTCACTCAATGGTATACCGGCTCACTCACTTGTATACCGAGTCACTCACTGGTATACCGAATCAATCAATGGCATACTGGGTCAATCACTTGAATACCGACTCACTCACTGGTATACCAAGTCACTCACTGGTATATCGGGTCACTCACTGGTATACCAAGTCACTCACTGGTATACTGAGTCACTCACTGGTACACCGAGTCACTCACTGGTATACCGAGTCACTCACTGGTATACCGAGTCACTCACTGGTATACCGGGTCACTCACTGGTATACCAAGTCACTCACTGATATACTGGGTCACTCACTGGTATACCGAGTCACTCACTGGTATAGCGGGTCACTCACTGATATACCGGGTCACTAACTGGTATACCGAGTCAATCACTGGTATACCAGGTCACTCACTGGTATACCGAGTAACTCACTGGTATACTGAGTAACTCACTTGTATACTGGTTCACTCACTGGTATACCGAGTCACTCACTGGTATACTGGTTCATTCACTGGTATACTGGTTCACTCACTGGTATAGCGAGTCACTCACTCGTATACTGGTTCACTCATTCATATACCTGGTTCACTCACTGGTATACTGAGTCACTCACTGGTATACCAAGTCACTCACTGGTATACTGAGTCACTCACTGGTATACCAAGTCACTCACTGGTATACTGAGTCACTCACTGGTATACCGGGTCTCTCACTGTTGTCCCGGGTCAATCACTGGTATATGGAGTCACTCACTGGTATACTGAGTCACTCACTTGTATACCAGGCCTCTCACTGTTGTCCCAGGTCACTCACTATTATTCCGAGTCACTCACTGGTATACCGAGTCACTCACTGGTATACAGAGTCACTCACTGGTATACCGAATCACTCACTGGTATACTGAGTCACTCACTGGTCCCCTGAGTCTCTCACTGGTGTAGTGAGTCACTCACTGGTATACCGAGTCACTTACTGGAATACCGACTCACTCACTGGTATACCGAGTCACTCACTGGTGTAGTGAGTCACTCACTGGTACACCCGGTCACGCACTGGTATACCGAGTCACTCACTGGTATACCGAGTCACTCACTGGTATACCGAGTCACTCACTGGAATACCGAGTCACTCACTGTTATACCGAGTCACTCACTGTTAGCCCGGGTCATTCACTTGTATACTGAGTCACTCACTAGTATACCGAGTCTCTCACTGCTGTCCCGGGTCACTCACTATTATTCTGAGTCACTCACTGGTATACCGGATCAATCACAGGTATACCGAGTCACTCACTGGTAGAGCGGGTCACTCACTGATATACCGGGTCACTCACTGGTATACCGAGTCAATCACTGGTATACCGAGTAACTCACTTGTATACTGATTCACTCACTGGTATACCGAGTCACTCACTGGTATACTGGTTCATTCACTGGTATACTGGTTCATTCACTGGTATAGCGAGTCACTCACTGGTATACCGGTTCACTCACTGGTATACTGGTTCACTCACTGGTATACTGAGTCACTCACTGGTATACCAAGTCACTCACTGGTATACTGAGTCACTCACTGGTACGCTGCGTCACTCACTGGTATACTGAGTCACTCACTGGTATACCGGGTCTCTCACTGTTATCCTGGGTCAATCACTATTATTCCGAGTCACTCACTGGTATACTGGGTCACTCACTGGTATACCGAGTCACTCACTGGTATATGGAGTCACTCACTGGTATAGTGAGTCAATCCCTGGTATACTGAGTCACTCACTGGTATACCGAGTCACTGACTGGTATACTGAGTCACTGACTGGTATACAGAGTCACTCACTGGTATACCGAGTCACTGACTGGTATACTGAGTCACTCACTGTTATAACGAGTCACTCACTGGTATACCGGTTCATTCACTGGTCCCCTGAGTCTCTCACTGGTGTAGTGAGTCACTCACTGGTATACTGAGTCACTTACTGGAATACCGAGTCACTCACTGGTATACCGAGTCACTCACTGGAATACCGAGTCACTCACTGTTATAGCGAGTCACTCACTGTTATCCCGGGTCATTCACTTGTATACTGAGTCACTCACTAGTATACCGAGCCTCTCACTGCTGTCCCGGGTCACTCACTATTATTCTGAGTCACTCACTGGTCTACCGGATCAATCACAGGTATACCGAGTCACTCACTGGTTTACAGGGTCACTCACTGGTATACTGAGTCATTCAGTGGTATACCGGATCACTCACTGGTATACTGAGTCACTCACTGGTATCCGGATCACTCACTGGTATACCGGGTCACTCACTGGTATACTGGGTCACTCACTTGTATACCGGGTCACTCACTGGTATACCAGGTCACTCACTGGTATACCAGATCACTCACTGGTATACCGGGTCACTCACTGCTACACCAAAGCACTCACTGGTATACCGGGTCACTCACTGGTATAATGAGTCACTCACTAATACCGGGTCACTCACTGGTATACCGAGTCACTCACTGGTATACCGGATCACTCACTGGTATACTGCCTCACTCACTGGTATACTGCCTCACTCACTGGTATACCGGGTCACTCACTGGTATACCGGGTCACTCACTGATATACAGAGTCACTCACTGGTATACTGAGTCACTCACTGGTATACCGGGTCACTCACTGGTATACCACGTCACTTACTGATATACCAGGTCACTCACTAGTATACCGAGTCACTCACTGGTATACCGAGTCAATCACTGGTATACCGAGTCACTCACTGGTATACCGAGTCACTCACTGGTACACTGAGTCACTCACTGGTATACCTGGTCACTCACTGATATACCGGTTCACTCACTGTTATCCTGGGTCACTCACTAGTACACTGAGTCACTCACCGGTATACTGAGTCACTCACTGGTATACCGAGTCACTCACTGTTATACCAGTTCACGCACTGTTATCCCGGGTCACTCACTGGTATACCGATTCACTCACTGGTGCACTGAGTCACTCACTGGTATACCTGGTCACTCACTGGTATACCGAGTCACTCACTGGCATACCAGGTCACTCACTGGTATTCCGGGTCACTCACTGGTATACCGGGTCACTCACTGGTATACTGAGTCACTCACTGGTATACCGAGTCACTCACTGGTATACCGAGTCACTCACTGGTATACTGGATCACTCACTGAGATACTGAGTCACTCACTGGTATACCGAGTCACTCACTGGAATACCGAGTCACTGACTGGTATACCGAGTCACTCACTGGTATACTGAGTCACTCACTGGTCTACTGAGTCACTCACAGGTATACCGAGCCTCTCACTGTTATCCCGGGTCAATCACTATTATTCCGAGTCACTCACAGGTATACTGGGTCACTCACTGGTATGCCGAGTCACTCACTGGTATATGGAGTCACTCACTGATATACAGAGTCACTCAATGGTATACTGAGTCACTCACTGGTGTACCGCGTCACTCACTGGTTTACCATGTCACTCACTGGTATACCGCATCACTCACTCGTATACCGGGTCACTCACTCATATACCGGGTCACTCACTGGTATACTGAGTCACTCACTGGTATACTGAGTCACTCACTGGTATACCGAGTCACTCACTGGTATCCCGAGTCACTCACTGGTATACTGAGTCACTCACTGGTATACCGGGTCACTCACTGGTATACTGAGTCACTCACTGGTATACCGAGTCACTCACTGGTATACCGAGTCACTCATTCGTATACCGGGCCACTCACTGGTATACCGAGTCACTCACTGGTATACCGGATCACTACCGAAAACCAGGCATCCTACAATAGAGAAATTTTAAAGTAACAGTAAACAGTAAGTACACAAAAGTCCATTAGCATCTTTAAAGAGATAAGACCTTTAATTTTTTGAGTGCAGTTCTAGGAGCCACTCCCCAAGTCCCAGCCTGCCTTTTCTCATTTCAGATCCTGACTGATCTGCTGTGTATTTTCAATGTTTATTTTCTTTGTAAAGGACAACTGCTTTCTCTTTCCCACCCACTCTGCTTTGGGGTCGACCCTGGCACCTAGCTCCTATTTGAGGTTCCATGTCAGTCGCCAGCACCATTGTGCCTTGCTTTAGGACTTGCAGGACCTAGAATTTGCTGGCATGTAGTCAAGCCTTATCCATAGGTAGAACTGGCAGGATTGGGCAGCTTTCACAGGGCAAATGGAAAGATACCAGCCAGTCTAAGGCTCAATAAAGCCTGGAGCAGTCACTGACTTTAGGGCAACGTGGAGTGGGTGTTAAACAGTAGATGATTTACAGAAGCCGCTGTCCTTTCTCTTATCTGTCACTTCCCTGACTGATTTATACATGTTTACGCAGAGCTGTCATGCTGGTAGATATTTGTTTGTTCTGGAAGCTCTTACATGAGTTGTAGCAGGAAACCCATCATTTTACTGCCATCAATTCCGACTTATCTTTCTGAACCTGCCCAGGTTCGGACATCACCACTCCCCCTGTGCCTGTCTTGAGTGAAGCGACACACGGGCCATCTATGAAACTGGTAGCATTTAAACATTGGAGTCTGGGTCCAAAAAACTCACCTTCCAACCCTGGTTTTCTTGTGCCCAAGCAGTTGAAAACACTACAGGGGACTCTCTACGTCAGGTGATTTAGTCTGTCAAATTAGGTAACCACACCTCCCCCCCCCCCTGACCCTGAACATGGGGGCCCCACAAGGATGTGTGCTGAGCCCCCTCCTCTACTCCCTCTTCACCCACGACTGTGTGGCTGTTCATGGTTCCAACACCATCATCAAGTTTGCGAATGATACCACGGTAGTAGGCCAGATCACCAACAACGATGAGTCAGCCTACAGGGAGGAGGGCCGATAACAACCTGGCCCTTAACATCAAGAAAACCAAAGAAATCATTGTGGACTTCAGGAAGTCTAAAGGCGGAAGTCACACCCCCATCCACATCAATGGGGCTGTGGTGGAAAGGGTGGACATCTTTAAGTTCCTCGGAGTCCACATCACGGAAGACCTCTCCTGGTCCCTCAATACCTCCTCTCTGGTGAAGAAGGCCCAGCAGCGCCTATATTTCCTAAGGAGGCTGAAGGGATGTAACCTGTCACCCCTGATCCTCTCTAACTTTTACCGCTGCACAATAGAGAGCATCCTGACGAACTGTATCACAGTATGGTATGGCAGCTGTAGCTACTATGACCGGAAAGCCCTGCAGCGGGTAGTCAAAACTGCCCAACGCATTACCGGCACCCGGCTACCGACCATAGAGCACATATACCAGAAACACTGTTTACCGAGGTCACGGACCATCATCAAAGACCCTACCCACCCCAGCCACAGTCTGTTCGCCCTCCTGCCATCTGGGAGACGCTACAGATGCATTCGCACCCGAACGACCAGATTTAGGAACAGCTTCTTTCCCAGGGCTGTCATTCTACTGAACTCCACAAATAAACTCTAAAGCCTGCCCATCTGCCAATGCACTTTATTATGGTTATGTTTATGTTAATGTATTACAAGCCAAATGTATGTTGAATGTTTAAATGTCTTAATCTAAATGTACACTCTCGGGAGCCGCAAGCCTACATTTCGTTGTACTGCACTTGTGCACTAACAATGACAATAAAAGTTGATTTGATTTGATTTGAACAGGTTCTGCTTCAGACATATACAAATCCACTCTAATTTGCTGAGTATGTACCAGTGGCAGGGAGTTGACTATATGTCAGCCGTGTATGTGAACTTTTGATATGTGCTGGTGAAAGACAAGGTCGCTGGTGACCAGCCCACACTCAGAAAAGTTGGACTAATAATAATTTGGTTTAAGATGTCACTTGTGGCTTGGTTGGTAACATTATCACCTCTGAGTTAAAAGGGTAAAGGTTCAAATCCCACTCCAGAGACTTGAGTACATAGTCCAGGCTGCCACTCCAGTGCAGTATTGAAGGAGTGCTTCCCTCTGAAGGTCCAGTTTTTCAGATGAGACGTTTAACCGAGTTCCTATTTGCCCTCTCAGGTGGATGTAAAGAAGAGCTGGGAAGTCCTGGCCAATATTTCTCTCTCAACAAACATCACTAAAACAGATTATCTAGTCATTATCACATTGCTGTTTGTCGGACTTTGCTGTGCGCATTTTTGATTGCCGCAGTTTTCTACATTACAACAGTAACTCCACTTCAAAAGTACATCATTGGCTGTAAAGTGCTTCTGAACATCTGAGGTCGTGAAAGGTGCTATATAAATGTAAGTGCTTTCTTTCCTTTCTTTGCAGTGTTGTTGCAAAGCAAAAAACACTTCACACTAATACTACTGTGACAATAATAAAGCATTTCTGTCCAAGATTTAGCTTGGTATTTGTTTCTTTTACTTTGTCACGGTACTTAGGGAGTTAAAAACTAGCTTCATTTCTAGAAATCATATCCCATCTTAACTCAATACATTGTTGCAACCATTAGTCAGTTTAGTCAGCAAGCAGTTTGCTTGAGACAGGGACAAGTCATTCAATTCAAATACAAACATGCTGTGTGATTTGTTCAGAAATATGTCTGATTGGCAGTTTAAAAACATTTAACAAACAATTATTTAAATTGCTGCTTTGCTCCAGTTATGATTTTCAGAGATATTTGTTAGTCTGTCTTTTTCAAATATCTGGAGCCTACAATTAGTGTGTGCAACTTATGAAGTGAATTGGATGAAATGGATAACTCCCCTGGTTGATGAAAAAAGAGAAAAAGAATCAGTACATAATTAGTAGTTATAACATAGTTTAGCATTAGAGTTATGAACTACTCATTATTTTTTTACTATACAAGAAGTTGTACAGGGGTGACTCCGCCCCTGCCTCAGCTCATCTGCTGCTGAAACCCTCATCCATGCCTTTGTTACCTCTAGACTTGATTATTCCAATGCAATCTTGGCCGGCCTCCCATTTTCCACCCTCCGTAAACTTGAGGTTATCCAAAACTCTGCTGCCCTTGACCTAACTCGCACCAAACCCCGTTCGCCCATCATCCCTGTGCTCGCTGACCTACATTGTCTCCCAGTTAAGCAATACCTTGACTTTAAAATTCACACCCTTGTTTTCTAATCCCTCCATGGTCTGACCCCTCCCTATCTCTGCAACTTCCCCCAGCCCTAAAAATAAGATCTCTGCACCCCTCCAATTCTGGCCTCTTGCGCATCCCAGATTTTAATCGCTCCCCCATTGGGGGCCGTGCCCTCAGCTGCCAATGCCCTAAGCTCTGGAATTCCCTCCCTAAACCTCTCCACCTCTCTTTCCTCCTTTAAGATGCTCCTTAAAGCCTACATCTTTTGCCCTAATATCTTCTTATGTGGCTAGGTGTCAAATTTCTTTTGATAATGCTCCTGTGAAGCACTGTGGGATGTTTTACTATATTAAAGGCGCTATATAAATACAATTTATTGTTGTTGTTGACTTAGCAAAGCTAACCAGCAGTACTGCTGTAATTATTGTTACTGTTCGCTTGTTCTGCCACTGGTTAATAAATGTATTTAGCAGTTGGAACCCAAAAAAGGTAGTGCAGTGTTACTCTGTCTCTTTCGAATACAAGCAGGATCACATGGAGACATGGACAGAACTAATAGCAGAGGAAATCTAAAAATGGGCTCTCTCTTCATTATACTCGGCACGTTATGAAACTCACCTACACGTCAGGGCAAGTAAATCTCGAGGATGTAGGGAGTGAGGGATCACCTACAGGAGTATTCTCAAACACAGAAACTAGAAATATATAGAATGGTAAAGATAAAATAATCCAAAATTATAACAGCTACACTTGTTCGCCCATCACCTCTCTGAATTCTGCACTGGCTCCCGGTCCAGCAACACCTCAAATTTAAAATCCTCATCCTTGTGTTCAAATTCCTCCACGGCCTCACCCCTCCCTATCTCTGTAACCTTCTCGAACCCTAAAACCCTCCGAGAACTCTGCGTTTCTCCAATTCTGGCCTCTTTTGGATCCTGACTTCTTTCACCCCACCATTGGAGGCTGGGCATTCAGCCATCTAGGCCCGAAGCGCTGGAATTCCCTCCCTAATCTCTCTTCTCCTTTAAGACGCTCCTTAAAAACGACTTCTTTGACCAAGCCTTTGGTTACCTGTGCTAATGTCTCCTTCTTTGGCTCAGTGTCAATTTTCTTGTCTGATTTTACTCCTGTGAAACACCTGGGGACATTTTACTATGTCAAAGGCGTTATATAAATGAAAGTTGCTGTTGTAGTGTAAATGCACCTTAAGGTGAACACCAAAATACAGGATGCTTTGGAGAGCCAGTCTCAATTTTTTGAGTTCTGTGGCACACCCCAATACAAAGAACCATACAAAGAACACATGTAGACACATATCACAATCCATCTATTGATACATTTGCAGGCAATGTGATTTCACTGACAGATAGGGCCGCTGTTCCATGCAGATAGGGCTAAAAATTCAGTTTGGGGCGCCAAGCTCGCCTGGGCGCCGGAATTACCGCTGCGCGCGGAGCCACTTGCGCCATCCGGATATTCAGTTTCTGCGCCCCAAATGGAAGTGGGCCGCTAAACGAGGCTTCCCGCGCCCCGCTTGGGGCGCTGAAACTGAATTTCGGCGCGCTAAGGGCCGCAGCGCCACCCACTGCGGCATGGCACGCTGCGGTACTGCAGGCCTTCCTCCCACTGTTAAGGGGGAGGTGCCTGCAACAGCGCGATCCCCGCTCGCGAGTGCCGGCAAATGAGCCCGGCACCAAGGAGAAGTGCCGGGCTCTCGGGAAACAGCCGGCAATGCCGCAGGGGGGGGGGTGTAGGAGGCCGGGGACGGAGGTGCGGGCAGGCGGGCGCCGAAAAAGCGGCCGGCCGCACCTCCACCTTAACTAGCGCCACTACCGTCACAGGTAGGCCCAGTGTACCGGTCGCTATTTGCGGCCGGCGCTTAGGAGTCGGGCGCAACCAAATATGGCCAGCGGGGCGATAGCGGGGCGCTGCGCACACCGATGATGTCATCGGTGGCGGCGCAGCGCTACAGGCTAACTCCGCCATTAGCGCCCCGCTAAATATCGCGGTAGGTGTGGCCAGTGGCGCAAAAGCCACTTAGTGCCCTCTTTGGGCGCAAACTGGTGGCGCAGGCCACTGAATTTCTAGGCCATAGAGTGTGATCACAGGCAGGGACCACTGCACTCTTTCTGGGCAGTACTCATTATGCACATAAACTCAGCATTCCACCACTATTTGAAGGGGAGACATGATCACAGGATTGGCTTCTGGCAGATATGGCTGATATTAGCTGTGTCAAATGTATGTACCATTGTAGAAAGGACTTAGAGCAATGAACATTTGTATGGCAGAAATGATTGCCTGCTGGAACACTTTGGGTTGAAGAAATATTTCCAATCTCTTGACTACCCAAGTGGGGTGACTTGTAGTACGGCATGGAGGGAATTGGCAGAATAATGGCAGCATGCTCCGTGCTGCACTATATAGGAGGCACAAGCTCGACGAGGCTGAGCTGCGAGAAACAAGTCTCAGCTGGGGATGAAGGGAAAGATGAAGCACTACAGCACACCAGGCTGGAGCTGTACTCGTGCAGAGAGCACTCATCCAAGGGTTGTTCTTCTGGGGCCTGCACTTAGCATCTTCTCCAATACGACTGATTTCAATGCTGGCATGTCAGCAGTTTCCCAATGTCTTCTCTTTCGTTCTTGAATAAACCCAAGTGCTTTTTTCATTGCCATAAAATAAAAATTGCATTGCTCCTTATTTTCTGCATTTAATTTGATAAATATACAGTGCTATATTGACAATGAAATAAAAGAAAACAGTATCTGCTTCTGTTACAGTTGGAGTAATGTGTTGTATGGATTCTTCCTTGTGCTTTGTGTGCAACTGTGGTCCTCACCATCCATCGAAGTGATGGTTCCTTGAACAGATTATCGGCTTCACTGGAGCTCGTGTGAAACTGTTTGTAATTCCATTGGCTGTTTACCTTAAATTGTAGCAGACACGAACAGATCTACTAATGTCCCCTGTTCCTGCTGTGGGAGCCTCCATGTTCAGCATTGCCTCTGTCCCCTGTTCCTGCTGTGGGAGCCTCTATGTTCAGCATTGCCTCTGTCCTCTGTTCCTGCTGTGGGAGCCTCTATGCTCAGCATTGCCTCTGTCCTCTATTCCTGCTGTGGGAGCCTCTATGCTCAGCATTGCCTCTGTCCCCTGTTCTTGCTGTGGGAGCCTCTATGCTCAGCATTGCCTCTGTCCTCTGTTCCTGCTGTGGGAGCCTCTATGCTCAGCATTGCCTCTGTCCCCTGTTCCTGCTATGGGAGCTTCTATGCTCAGTGTAGTGTCCGAGTATCAATAATACACGGACTGCAGGAGAACAATAATAACAGGTATTTACTGAACAGAGGGTAACTTAAGACTGAAGTACAGAAGCCTGCTATGGCTTTATATACAGGGGTGGTCACTGCCGGTACTGCAGTATAGAATCAGTTCTTCTCTTAAAGGTACATACACAACAATTCCTCCCCTTTTAGATAAATAGTACATAACATTCATTTAACAACTAAATAATAACTAATTACAATTACAATTTTCGCTGTACTATATACATCAACTGAAATAATCATTTATACGTTCAGTCTTTGAGGAGGCTTCCTGATCCTGGCTGGATAGCGCCTTTCTCGAGTATCCTGTTCTTGTGGCGGAGTGGATTCTGGCTTATTGTCATTGGTTGGATCGTCAGCTTCCAATACCACTGCTTCTGAGGCAGACGCAAACTGTCCTTCGGGTTTATTATCAGGTGCACCTGCTCGTGGTATGGGTTTGGCTTGTTCCTGTGACTCTAGAATCTGGTCAGCATGGCATCTCACGCTGCTCTCTCCAACGTCCACTGTGTACATTAGTGGTCCCTGCTGTGTGCATATCGTTCCTGGCTGCCATTTTTCTGTTCGGTAGTCGCTGGCCAAGACTGGTTGCCCTACCTTGAAACTCCTGGTTAAGTTTCTCATTTATGTGCTGGAATTGCTTATCCTCAACATCTCATCTTATGTTTGGTTTGAGCAAATCCAGGCGACATCTTAGCCTTCGGTTGAAGAACATTATGGCTGGAGCTTGGTTGGTGACTGCATGTGTCGCATTCCGGTAAGCAAACAAGAAATTATCCATCTTGTGTTGTAGTGGTATGTCGTCGTTATACATCGCCTTTATTGCCTTTTTAAAGGTCTGAACAAACCTCTCAGCCAATCCATTTGTGGCTGGATGATATGGGGCAGATGTGTAATGTTTCACCCCATTATTCCTCAGAAAACTCCGGAAATCCTCGGACACAAACTGTGGCCCACTGTCGGAGCAAATCTGTTCTGGTAAGCCATTCCTGGCGAAGATGGTCCGTAGGACTGCAATAGTTTTCTCTGTGGTGGTGGAGGACATTTTGATGACCTCTGGCCATTTCGAATGGGCGTCCACGGCGATTAGGAACATTGAGTCCATAAATGGACCAGCAAAATCAATGTGTACCCGTTGCCATGGAGATGAGGGCCACTCCCATGGATGTAGCGGGGCCTGTGGTGGAGCGTTTTGGACCTTCTGGCATCCTGTGCATCTCTTGGTCATATCCACCACACAAAGGCCCTGGCTAGGCTTTTCATTTTTACCCCTCCCAGATGACCCTCATGAAGCTCATTGAGCACTCTATCTCTCAACTTGGGTGGAATTACCACTCGGGATCCACACATCAAGGTCCCCCGGCACACTGACAGCTGTTCTCTCGGTGGCATAGTGGTTAGCACTGTTGCCTCACAGCGCCAGGGACCCGGGTTCAAATCTGGCCTCGGGCGACTGTCTGTGTGGAGTTTGCACATTCTCCCTGTGTCTGCGTGGGTTTCCTCCGGGTGCTCCGGTTTCCTCCCACAGTCCAAAGATGTGCAGGTTAGGTTGATTTGGCTATGATAAATTGACCCTTAGTGTTAGGGGATTAATTACGTGTGGTTACGGGGATAGGGTGGGATATGTGTCAGTGCAGGCTCGATGGGCCGAAATGGCCTCTATCTGCACTGTGAGGATTCTGTGATTCTGTGATCCTTGGCGAGAATTCTGGCAACAGTGAGTCGCCATGTGCTGGCCATCCCTTCACCGTCAAATCATAGACCCAAGAGAATGTCGGGTCATTTCGGGTTTCCTTCTCTATATTTGAGTTTGTAACAGGTAGACATTCGTCTATGGTCGCATGGAATATCTCAACAGGGTCCACTGCAGGTGCTTCCTCTACCATAGGCAACGGTAGGCGCGACAGCCCATCAGCATTTCCATGCTGTTTCGTACCCTTGTACTCTATGTCGTACTGATGTGCCCCTAGAAAAAGTGACCATCTTTGCAGCCGTTGCGCCGTCATCACCGGAACGCCCTTCTTTGGGTTAAAAATGGAGACCAGGGGCTGATGATCAGTCAGTAGGGTGAATTTCTGCCTGTGCAGATAGTGATTGAACTTCTTCACCCCCCACACCAGGCTGAGGGCCTCCCTGTCAATCTGGGCGTAGTTACGCTCGGCTGAGATTAACGAGCGCGACGCAAAGGCTATTGGCCTCTCTGAACCGTCAAGGAATTTGTGTGACAGCACCGCTCCGATGCCGTAGGGAGACGCATCACATGCTAACCAAATCGGTAGTGTTTGATTGTAGTGGGCCAATACTTCTTTTGAAGTGATTAGGCATTTACATTTCTGAAAGGCACGCTTACACTCATCACTCCATTTCCATGTTACTCCAGTTTGCAGTAGGGCGTTCAGTGGGTGCAGAATTGTAGATAAATTCGGCAAGAACTTATGGTAGTAGTTCACCAACCCGAGGAACGACCTCAGTTGCGACACATTTTCCGGTGCTGGAGCCTTGACTACAGCCTCAATCTTGTCCGGCGACTTATGCAACCCTTCCTCATCAATCATGTGGCCACAATACGAGATTTGTCTCCTGAAGAACTCGCATTTGGGGCGGTTAGCTCGTAGCCTGTAATCTAGTGAGCACCTGCTCCAGGTTGGCAAGGTGTTCACTGTCATTTTCGCCCGTAACCAGGATGTCGTCCAAATAACACTGGGTCCCCGGGATCCCTTGCAGGACTTGTTCCATCACCCACTGCCAAATAGCCGGGGCTAATGCTACCCCGAATACCAGTCGATTGTACTGGTAAAGGCCTTTGTGAGTGTTTATCGTGAGGTATTTCCTAGATGCTTCTTCCACCTCCATTTGTAGATACGCTTGGGCCAGATCAATCTTTGTAAAGCGTTTCCCTCCAGATAGTGAGGCGAAAATATCTTCCATCCGTGGAAGTGGATATTGTACTGTGTGCAGGACTGGGTTCACAGTTACCTTGAAGTCCCCACAGATGCGAACCTTCTTCGGCTCCCCAGGCGTGCTGCTCAATGATTTCTTCATTACAGGAATGATGGGTGTGGCCCACTCGCTCCAGTCCACCTTGGACAGCACACCCGAATGCTCCAGACTCTCCAGCTCTGCTTCAATGCCTGGGCGGATCGCGTAAGGTACCGGTCTGGCCTTAAAAAATTTTGGGTTTGCGTTATCTTCGATTTTTATCGTTGCCGTTACTCCTTTTAGAGTCCCAAGTCCTTGTTGGAACACCTTTTTTGCGTCAGTTAGAATTTTTGACAGTACTGCAGGTGAGTTCGAACCTGTTCGTCGCCAGTGTAGTGTCCGAGTATCAATAATACACGGACTGCAGGAGAACAATAATAACAGGTGTTTACTGAACAGAGGGTACTCTTTTATTTGGACCCAAAAAAAACCAATTCGACTGTAAATAAACAAAAGTTCAACTAAAGCTTAACAAATCAAATTAAAATTTGGTTTTCCGTGTTGATGATGCACTCCAGTCCCCGCGGCGCCCACCGGTCGCGGAAATACTCAAGCGCACCGGCGGACACCGCGTGCTCCATCTCCAGGGCCACCCGGGCGCGAACATGGCCGCGGAAGAGATGCAGGCAATCCGGCTGGATGACCCCCTCGACCGCCCGCTGCCTGGACCAATTGATGGCTCTTTTAGCCAGGCCCAGGAGCAGGCCCACAAGGAGGTCCTCCAACCTGTCCGCTCCCCTCCGCACCGGGTGACCGTAGATCAAGAGCGTGGGACTGAAGTGCAACCAAAAATCGAGGAGCAGCCCCTTCAAGTAGTGAAAGAGGGGCTGCAACCTCTCACAATCCATATAAACGTGAAACACGGACTCCTCCAGGCCGCAAAAAATGCAGGCGGCCTGGGAGTCCGTGAACCTACTTAAAACCTTATTGCACGGGACCGCTCCATGCAACACCCTCCAGGCCAAGTCCCCGATGGAACAAGGGAGGACTCCCGCATAGAGAGCCCTCCATTGGGGACCTCCGCTACCGCCGGTCGGCAAAACGCCACGCCAAGGCGTGTCCGGACGGTAGACGAAGATGGCAAAGTGGAGAGTGTGCAGGAGCAGACCGTACAGGAAACCCCTCCGCGCGGAATGAAAAGGCACGGAGGGTATTTCCTCGAGACGGCTCAAGTTGTGAGGCACCGGTTCCCGAGGGGAGTTTCGGGGCCGGGCGCCGATGAGGAATTCCGTCCGAACGGGGGTAAGCTCGGACGGGATCACCCCACGTGCTTGAGCCGCCTCGATACACCTAGTGGAGTCGGGGCCCAGTGCCGCTTTTACCGATTCGATGGTTTAGACCATGAGCTGGACGTTGGCCCAGGACAGGCGCCGTGCCAGCTCCTCCGGCGCCATCCAGCCCGCTCCTCCGCCATCGAGCAGGTCCCCGACTCTGGTCACCTTGCCAGCCACAGCCCTACCCTCCGCCAGCCGCCTGAACCTGTGTTCGTGGAGGTGCGGATTCCTGAGCAGCGGCTCCCGAAGGAGAGCCGCCGCTCCTGACGGGGGAGAGCTCCGCCTGGAAGCGACGTAGTTCCAAACCCATAGTAGTTCCTGGTAGAAGACAGGCAGCTCCCGCAGGCCGGCACGCCTGCTGCCCACTTTCGCAAACAGGAGCTGCGTGTCGTAATTGAGGCCATGCAGCTGGCGGAAGAAAAACGTCGCCAGCGCACACCATCTCGGAGGATTCTCGACGTACAGGTATCTCTGCAGCGTCTGAAGACGGAAAGTCGCAGCCTGGGTGCGAAGGCACACCAGCGCCTGACCGCCCTCCCTAAGCGGGAGACACAGAACCGCGGCAGAGACCCAGTGCTTCCTTTTGTCCCAGAAGAAGTCGATGAGCTTCTTCTGAATCTTGGCGACAAACGCAGGGGGAGGGATCAAAGTGACCAACCGGTACCACAACATGGCGGCCACCAGCTGGTTTATGACCAGCGCTCGACCCCTGTAGGACAACACTCGGAGCAGTCCTGTCCAGCGTCCTAGGCGAGCGGTGACTTTGGCCTCCAGCTCTTGCCAGTTCGCCGGCCAAGCGTCCTCGGCAGGGCTAAGGTAGACTCCCAAATAGAGGAGGTGCGTGGTGCTCCAGGCGAAAGGCCTGAACTCCTCCGGCAGGGAGTCCACCCGCCACTGACCCACCAGGAGTCCGGAACATTTCTCCCAGTTGATCTTGGCGGAGGATGCGTCCGAGTAAATCTGCTGGCATTCCCGCATCCTCCGCAAGTCAGCGGGATCCGTGACCGTGAGGAGCACATCATCGGCGTAAGCCGAGAGGACCACCTCCACGCCCGGCCCTTGCAGAGCCAGTCCCGTCAACCTCTTCCGCAAGAGGCGCAGGAAAGGCTCCATGCAAATGGCATATAACTGACCGGACATGGGGCATCCCTGACGCACCCCCCTCCCGAAGCGAAGGGGCGCCGTCAAGGACCTGTTAACTTTAATCAGACACTCCGCGGCGGCGTACAGAAGTCGGATCCGGGCGACGAAATGCGTCCCGAACCCGAATGCGCGCAGAGTCCCGAAGAGATACTCGTGATCCACCCTGTCGAACGCCTTCTCCTGATCCAGGGAAAGGAAGGCGACCGACAGACCAGCCCTCTGGGAGTGGTGGACCAGGTCCCGGACCAGATGGATGTTATCGTGGATGGTCCGGCCCGGGACCGTGTAGGACTGGTCGGGGTGGATCATGTGGGCCAGCACGGTGCCAAGGCGAGCAGACATGGCCCTGGCAAAGATTTTATAGTCCGTGCTGAGGAGGGAGACCGGGCGCCAGTTCTTAAGGAGGCGGAGATCGCCCTTCTTAGGCAGCAGGACAATGACCGCCCTGCGCCAAGAGAGGGGCATCTCCCCGGTCGCCAAACTTTCCCCCAAGACGTCCCAGAACGCCCTGTGGAACTCCACGGTCAGCCCGTCCAGCCCCGGGGACTTTCCCCTAGAGAGCTGGCGGAGGGCGCCGGTCAGCTCCGCCAGACTTAGCGGAGCGTCCAATTTTTCGGCGCCCTCCGGGCCAACCTTTGTCAGGTCCTCCCACAAAACTCTGCGCGCATCCTCACTGGACGGATCCGGAGAGAACAGAGCCCCGTAATAGGCGCGGGTCTCCGTGCTGATTCCCTCCGGATCCGAGACCAGAGATCCGTCGTCGGCCAGCAGCCCCAAGAGCTGCTTACGGACCCCCTGTCTTTTTTCCAGCGAGTAGAAGAAGGGGGAGCCGCGGTCCAGGTCCCGCAGGAGCTGGATCCGCGACCTCACGTACGCGCCTCGGGACCCGACGAGCTGCAGGTCCTTCAGCGCGCCCTTCTTCTCTTCGTACACCTTCCGCAGGGCCGGGTCCTCGACGACCTGACCGAGACGGGACTCCAGGTCGAGCACCTCCTTCTCCAACCGCCCGACCCGGGCCTCCCGCCTCTTGGTCGACCCCTTCGCGTACTCCTGACAGAAGAGATGGATGTGAGCCTTGCCCACATCCCACCATAGCCTCAAGGAGGGGAAGCCCCCCTGCTTCCTTCTCCAGTCGGCCCAGAATCGACAAAACGAATCCCGGAACCGTGCGTCCTCCAGCAGCAGGTTGTTAAAATGCCAGTACACGGACCCCCCCCGTGCGCGCAGCGGAGCGAGCTCCGCCCACACCAGGTGGTGGTCCATGCACGGCACCGGCCGCATGGAAGCTGCCGGAACGCAGGAGACGAACGCCCGGGAAATGTAGAGGCGGTCGATTCTGGACCTTCCTCCCCCAGACCTCACGCTAGTGAAGGCGCTGGAGTCGGGGTGGAGATTTCGCCAGACGTCCACCAAGTCGAAGGACCCAACCAGGTCCCTCAACTTCTCCATCGCCGCCGGGCTTCGCGGGGGACCCGAACGGTCCCTCGCCTCGAGGGTGCAGTTAAAATCCCCCCCGAGGATGACGCACTCGCCCACGTCGATGGAGCCCAAGAGAGCGGACACTTCTTCGAAGAAGCGCACTTGCTGCGCACTGGTCTGAGGGGCGTACACGTTCACTAGATGGAGCGGCACGCCCCCCAGGCGAACAGTGACATGGAGCAAGCGGCCCGGCACGTGCTCCTTGACCCCCAAGATCTCCGGCTGAAAATGCGGGGCCAGCAAGATAGCCACCCCGCTGGAATTGTTGGAGAGGTGACTCATGCTGACCCCTCCTTGCCACTCCAGGAGCCACGTGGCTTCGTCTCCCGGAACGGTGTGGGTTTCTTGCAGGAAGCACACCGCATACTTCCCGTCCCGAAGGACCGAGAAGTTATTGAATCTGCGGCGCGCCTCCCTGCTGCCGTTGATGTTGAGGCTGGCTATGGTTATCTTCATGTCAGAAGCATAGTGCAACCTCTACCTACACCTAACGGGGGGAGGAAGCGCAGCCGCTGGTCAGCCGCCACTTCCTCAGCAGCCCAGTGAGAAACGTTGTGAGCCGACGCAGCTCGAGCGGGTTCACACCCTCGTCCGCGCCCAAGACCTTAACGGCGGCGCGGACGGAATCGATGAGCAGCGCCAGCTCCGACCACCTGTCGAGGGCCAGCCGGACCTTATTGCGCTGATCCAGGCACGTGGCCATAAAATCCCGGAGTTCCCTTACGGAAATGAGGGGAGACTCGGCAAGGGGCACGAGGTCATCCATCGCCACGTCGGCGCTGGAGTCCGAATCGTCCTCCGTGCCCATCACCGAGTCCCCATCCTCCTCCAGGGGGTCGTCACCAGCGGCCGACCCATCCGCCGCGCAGTGCGAAGCAAACGACTCGGCCGCGCCAGCCAGCCCCGCCTCCGCCCGGATCCCACCCCCAGGATCGGCGGCAGAGGATTTCTCCCTGGGCTCCTCTAGGGGTGCCGGGCCAGAAGACGGCGGCGGTTCAGAGCTCCCCTCCGCCTCAGACGCCGGAACGACCGGAGAAACCGGGGAGAGAACAATTTCCAGCTCCACCAGTACGTCCGGCACCAGAGACGCAGCCAGGGGGCCATCCTCCTCCCCGCCACCAACCTCCGACCCAGCGGACGGGGGGTTTTGAATTAAAAGCTCTACCAGGACGAGCATCCCCTGGGAGACGTCCGGGTCGCATTGGGCGAGCTCATTAACCTCGAGCTCGCCCGACCCAGCCCCCAGGCTGCCCGACCCGGCGAGGGGTAACGACACCGATAAAAGGTCAACTTCAATTACTGCCGCGGGTTGTTCCGCAACCCCCCCCACGGGCAGGGTCTCATCCCCATCCCCGGGAGGCACGTGCTGGACAGACACATCTGCCTCAGCCTCCCGAGGGACAGGCGACCCCTGCCGATCGCTGGTGATGACGACAGCGCTGGGGGGGCGGGGGGGCGCAGTACCCGCGGCGGGCGACGACTCCCCCTGCTCGGAGGGACCTTCCTCCTCCCGGTCCTCCTCCTCATCCAGGGGGTCGCGCCTTCTTTTTAGCACGGAGGGAGCGAGGGAGACCTCCATGTCTGCAAAGGCCTCCTCCTCGACTCCCTCCGGCGGAGCAGGTTTGTCGGGTTCCTCGGGCCCGAGCCCGGCCGCAGGTATTGGCATTACCGCTGCGGCGGTTGCGGCCACAGGCTCGGGCACGGGGCCCCTCCCGCTCACATCTGCCCTGATCAACTCCGCGAGGAGCGCGGGTGTAAGGGGCTCAAGGGGCAAGGGCTCACCATCCACGGGGGGACCTGCCCTAAGGTGCTTCTTTTTTCCCCGCGCCTTCTTTCCGGCCGGACACGCTCCCTCCCCCCGCCGGAGGCCTTGGTGGCATCGGCCCCCGACGTCAACCGCGCATCAGGCGTACTTGACGCGCGGGCAGATCCGGGGGGAAGGGCGGCGGCGGCGGCGCCAGCCTCGGCCGCACGAGATGATCCGGCGGCCTTGGAGGCAGGGCAGTTCCTCCTGATGTGCCCCACCTCCCTGCAGGCATGGCACCTCACACTGTCCGACGTCCAAAAGGCGCGGTAGGCGGTCCCCTCGTGGAGGACGACGAACGCCCCTTCAGTGTCCTCCTCCCGCGCCAGCTGGATAAACAGCTGGCGCCGGAAGGAGAAGACGTGGCGAAGGCTGGCCTCCCGGAAGCCGAGCGGGATGGGTGTGATCCCCGACCTCACCTCCCCAAGTTGTCGCAAATGGGGAAGGAGGAGCTCACCAGGAACATAGGGTGGGACGTTGGAAATAATGATCCTCTGCGCGGTGGCCTCGAGAGGATCCACCGGCAGGAAGGTCCCGCCCACGGTGAGCCCCTTGGCGACAGCCAGGGACACCGCCCGCTCCGACCCCAGGAAGAACACAGCCTTCCCATACATTTTCGAGGCCGCGACGATGGCTGAGGGGCCGACAACCCCAGCCATGGCCTTGACGCAGGCCTCGATGGTCATAGTGGGGTGAGTGTAGCTCTTCACCCCAAGCTTTTTTGTTATTAATCGAAAAGGTGACGGGGCAGCAGGAACAGCGGGAGCAGCTGTGGCTGTGGCTACCACTCTCGCATAGGTCCCAGCTGGCCCCGCCACCGGCGAAGACGCAGTCGCCATTCTGGGGTGCTTTTTTTTAAGGGCTACACTCACCCCAAGTCACAGGCCTGAAGGTGTTAATGGCCTCGGTGTATATATATATATTTTTTGTCCTCTATTGAGCAGAGGGAGCTGATTAAAATGAGGACACGCCTCTCTCCTTATTGATTTAAATTGGGAGAGGAGCCCTCTCCCCTCTGCTCAATTGGCAATTAATAAAATAAATGAAACTAAGGTGCCTTAGAAAGACAGGCAGAGAGAGACAAAGAGAGAGAGAGAGGTGGGGGGGTGGGAAGGAGGGAGGCTGCAAAGGGCAGTGTTGCCACTCAGGATGGTGGGTGGGTGTTGGCAGGGTTGCACTCTCCGATGGAAAAAGTCTTTGGTGATGGTGGTCTTCTGGCAGGGGGAGAAGACGTCTTCACCTGGAAAAGCTGGAGAAGCCCAGGCTTAGTCCTGCAACAGGTCTTAACGATGTAATTAAATTAAATTAAGGACTTCACCTTGGGCAGCTCCAAGCTCTCCCAGGGCAGGCAATAGAAGGGATGCTAATTAGTGGTGTGTGTGGCCTTGCTTTTAACAAGAGCACACACACACACACACTACACCCCTTGATGATCCGGCCTTGCTTCTTCTTTTCTCCCCCCACCTAAAATACAAAGTCTTGGGAGAGTGCCCCAAATAACACCCACCTGTAGATGTTCCGGATGAAGTTTTCTTCCCTCCTTTCAAGCAGTTGGTTTCTCTCCCCTCTCTCCCTCTCCTGAAGTGGAGGCCAATTTGGGGAGGCAGTGATAGAAAAGGCCTCTCCCCTGGTTGATGTTGATGTAGGCCTCCTTTCTCCTTCTCCTCCTCTGTCCTCGCTCTCCAGGCACCTCAGTTGATGTAATGATGGTGGAGTTGGTGGTGGTGGTGGTCCAACATTCTCCTCCTCTTCCTGGTCAGGGGACCACCACTTTAATCCACTCTCCAAAGTCTGGCTGCTCCCTCTGCTCGTGCTTGCAGCTAAACAGAGGGTAACTTAAGACTGAAGTACAGAAGCCTGCTATGGCTTTATATACAGGGGTGGTCACTGCCAGTACTGCAGTATTGTGGTGATTATTCATGTTTTATAAGAAGCATTGTAATTGGTTGCCTGTTTTCCTGCCTTGAGATATATGCTGTAAACTTATTGGTTAGTTGATTACATGTGACCTGTGGTGGCCATCTTAAATTCAGTTTTCTACAGTAGTTGAGACTGGGTGCTCAACATGTACTTGCTGGTTTTTTAAGGTTAATAAAGCCTAGCTTTTGAAAGGCAATCTACTCTTTATTTCAATTTATTAACCTTTTGCTATAATGGAACGATATCTTCGACCGGAACGATTTAATGCTGACCCTAATTCTGCAGGAGTGGATGATCAATGGAAACATTGGTATCGTACATTTAAAAACTTTTTGGGTGTGTTGGATCAGCAATCTCTGAATAAGTTGGACATACTAATCAACTACATTGCTCCGGATGTGTATAAGTATATTTTGGACTGTGAAACTTATGAATTGGCTATTGCTACGTTGGAAAAATTTTTTGTTAAACCCAAAAATGAGGTATTTGCACGTCACCTTTTATCTGCCCGTAGGCAGCAGGCGGGAGAATCCTTGGATGCTTATTTACAAGCACTCCGGCGCCTTGGTGCTAACTGTAATTATAAGGCCGTGTCTGCAGAAGAACATAAGGAAGAGTCGGTACGGGATGCATTTATTAATGGATTACTGTCTAGATCAATTCATCAGCGGTTATTAGAAAATAAGACCTTGGATCTTAAGAGTGCTTTTGAGCAAGCCTTTACATTGGATTTGGCTCAGAGAAGTTCGGATTCTTATGCTCTTTTTGATCGGCCTGCGACCGTGGTTTCGGCAGTTCCGGGTGAAAGGGAGTTACGTGGATTTAATAGGAATGGTTTACCAGATTCCGAAACAGTTTCTACTTCGGCAGCTGTTGCCTCTAGGATTCAGAAGTGTTATTTTTGCGGGAACGCCCGGCACCACCGGGAGGCTGTGTGTAGTAAATGCGGCAAGGGAGGTCATTATGCACGTGTTTGCGAATCGGTTGCCTCCTCTGCGACCATTCAGCCTTTAGATAGGGCGTTTATTGCATCAGTTTCTGCCGCCTTTTCCCATGGCCTAAACAAAGCTATAGTTATGGCCCAAGTTAATGGGTTAGAAGTGAAGGCCCTTATAGATACGGGCAGTACTGAGAGCTTTATAAGTCTTCAGTTTGTGAGGGAGAAGCGTTTGAAAATTTCGCCTGTTTCCTATCAGGTGTGTATGGCTCAGACGACTCTCACCTCACAAGTAGCTGGTTGTTGCCTTGTGAAATTAATTCTCCTAGGTAATACGTATACTGATATACGCCTATCCGTTCTGCCTAATCTCTGTGCGGACATTTTGATTGGTCATGATGTGCTTCAATTACATGAGTCCCTCAGTCTTTCTTTTGGAGGAACCAAGCCACCTTTGTCTATTTGTGGATTAACTTCTTTATTCATTTCTCCTTTATCACTTTTTTCCAATTTGATGCCGGACTGTAAGCCAATTGCTACCAAGTCAAGAAGGAATAGCAGTCAGGATAAAGAATTTATTAATTCTGAAGTTCAACGTCTTTTATCGGAAGGAATCATTGAACCTAGTTTTTCGCCCTGGCGGGCACAGGTAGTTGTCACCACTAATGAGAGACATAAGAAGCGAACGGTGATAGACTACTCTCAAACTATTAACAGGTATACTCAATTAGATGCGTACCCCCTGCCTAAGATTGATGAGCTTATCAATAAAGTATCTCAATATAAGGTTTTTAGCACTATTGACCTAAAGAGTGCTTATCATCAGATTCCTATCGCTAAGAGGGACAAACCATATACGGCCTTTGAAGCTGGCGGAAAGCTGTACCAGTTTTGCCGAGTACCATTCGGTGTTACTAACGGTGTCGCCTGTTTTCAACGGGCAATGGATGCTTTTATAAGTGATAACTCTCTCTCTGACACCTTCTCATATTTAGATGACATCAGGGCATGTGGCAAATCAAGGGTGGAGCATGATTTTAATCTAGAAAGATTCCTTCAAGTTGCGGAAAAAGTTGGCTTAACTTTCAATAAAGAGAAGTGTATCTTTTCGACCACCGAGGTAAATTTACTGGGGTATATTATCTCGGGAAACAAGATTAAACCAGATCCAGAACGGCTGCGACCACTGATTGAGTTACCTTGCCCTACTAATTCTAAGGCCTTGCAACGAGTTGTTGGACTGTTTTCTTATTATTCTAATTGGATTGCAAACTTCTCGCAGAAGATCCGGCCCCTTATTCGGGTTACGAC
This sequence comes from Somniosus microcephalus, assembly GCF_052327205.1. Lineage (NCBI taxonomy): Eukaryota > Metazoa > Chordata > Chondrichthyes > Squaliformes > Somniosidae > Somniosus > Somniosus microcephalus. Next base: position 24,896,241 of record NC_141001.1, read on the forward strand.
ATATCCTCTATCATGGGAGGCCAGGATGTGTTTTGATAATCTTTAAAAGGATATCCTTGGAGCAGTTGTGCATTCTACTGATGAGCAGGTTCCCTTTGTGATTGAGACGGACGCTTCCGATTTTGCAATTGGGGCTACCCTGAACCAAAATGGAAGACCTGTGGCCTTTTTCTCATGTACTCTGAGCAATAGTGAGCAGAGACATTCATCAATAGAGAAAGAGGCGTACGCAATAGTAGAAGCACTGCGTAAATGGAGACATTATTTATCTGGGCGACATTTTAAGTTAGTAACTGACCAAAAATCTGTGTCCTTCATGTTTGATGTCAAACATTTTGGAAAGATTAAGAATGATAAAATAATGAGGTGGAGGATCAAGTTGGCATGCTATCATTTCGATATAGTCTATCATCCAGGGAAGGATAATGTTGCCGCTGATGCGCTGTCGAGGGTTTATTGTTCTGTGCTTCACGGAGATACGCTTATTAATCTTCATAATGCTTTGTGCCATCCTGGTGTTACGAGGATGATACACTTCGTACGCAGTAAGAATTTGCCCTTTTCAGTTGAAGACGTCAAGCGGATGACTTCGTCATGCTCTGTCTGCGCCCGGTGTAAACCGAATTTCTTTCAGCCTCAACGAGCTTATAAAGGCTACTTCTCCCTTTGAACGCCTGAGCATTGATTTTAAGGGGCCTCTTCCTTCAACGACTCAGAATCGATATATATTTACTGTTGTGGATGAGTTTTCAAGGTTCCCTTTTGCTTTTCCTTGTGCAGATGTATCAGCTGCTATAGTTATTAAATGTCTGATTCAACTTTTTGTCATCTTTGGGATGCCTGCGTATATCCATTCAGATCAGGGAAGTTCTTTTATGTCTTCCCAGTTGAAGGAATACCTCCAGAGTCGGGGAATTTCTACTAGCAGAACTACCCCGTATAATCCCCAGGGTAATGGACAGTGCGAACGATACAATGGGGTGATCTGGAAGGCAGTTATGTTGGCTTTGACATCCCGGAACCTTAAGAATACACAGTGGGAAATGGTACTGCCTGATGCCCTGCATTCCATTAGATCATTGCTTTCAACGGCTACTAATGTGACCCCCCATGAAAGGCTCTTCAACTATCCCCGGAGATCCACTACGGGATATTCGGTACCTTCATGGCTTACTATGCAGGGACCTGTGCTGCTCCGACGCCATGTTAGACTGTCAAAGTATGATCCTTTAGTGGAGGAGGTGGAGCTATTGGAGGCAAATTCCCAATATGCTCACATTCGATTCCAAGGTGGGAAAGAAAGTACGGTTTCAGTTAAAGACTTAGCTCCTTGTGGTGGCCAGCCCTCTCCTGAGGACATTAACAATAGCCATAATTCAGATAATGTTGATGTCATCACAGATACTACGAACATTTCCAATTCTATTGCAGACACTTACAATTCTCTTAGTCTGCCCCCGATGGATGTTCATGACCCTCCCAGTCTACCTTCTAATGGGATTTCCAATCCGGAAACCTTTGATAATCGGGATAATGATAGCCTCCCTGCAGAAGATATTTCTGTGTCTCCTGGTGTGGGAGGGCAAGGAACTCCACCAAGGCTAAGAAGGTCGACACGAACAAGATATCCGGTCGACCGATTAAAAATGGACTTTTAAAATAATTAATAAATTAATAGTAACATTTTAAAATTGTTGAAGGCATTATACATGTATTGCTCTAGTCATAAATAACTAATTGTAAACTGTAAAGGCTACCTAGGTTGAAGTATATTTTAAAAGGAGGGGTGAATGTGGTGATTATTCTTGTTTTATAAGAAGCATTGTAATTGCTTGCCTGTTTTCCTGCCTTGAGATATATGCTGTAAACTTATTGGTTAGTTGATTCCATGTGACCTGTGGTGGCCATCTTAAATTCAGTTTTCTACAGTGGTTGAGGCTGGGTGCTCAACATGTACTTGCTGGTTTTTTAAGGTTAATAAAGCCTAGCTTTTGAAAGGCAATCTACTCTTTATTTCAAGTATAGAATCAGTTCTTCTCTTAAAGGTACATACACAACACTCACAGAATCACAGAATCACAGAATCTACAGTGCAGATAGAGGCCATTTCGGCCCATCGAGCCTGCACCGACACATATCCCACCCTATCCCTGTAACCACATGTATTTAATCCCCTAACACTAAGGGTCAATTTATCATAGCCAAATCAACCTAACCTGCACATCTTTGGACTGTGGGAGGAAACCGGAGCACCCGGAGGAAACCCACGCAGACACAGGGAGAATGTGCAAACTCCACACAGACAGTCGCCCGAGGCCAGATTTGAACCCGGGTCCCTGGCGCTGTGAGGCAACAGTGCTAACCACTATGCCACCGTGCCTCTGTCCCCTGTTCCTGCTATGGGAGCCTCTATGCTCAGCATTGCCTCTGTCCCCTGTTCCTGCTGTGGGAGCCTCTATGTTCAGCATCTCTTTCGTCACTTGCTCAATTTTCAAGTGCATCCAAGGAACTGGTGGTGATTTGAGAGCCAGCTCCAGCACCTGTGAAGCTGCAATCATACTGCAATTGGAGGCTGTGCCTTGACAGCAGCCCCAGATCTTTGTGTTACGTACCTGCCAGGTCATCGTAGCTGTGTCACCCATGGCTCAGTGGGTAGCACTCTGGCCTCTGCGTCAGCCGGTTTTTTGTTTCGAGCCCCACTGCAGAAACTTCATTACATAATCTAGGCTAACACTCCAGTGCAGTACGGAGGGATTTCGGCACTGTTGGAGGTCCTGTCTTTTGGATGAGACAAACCCTCTCAGGTGGATGTAAAAAAGATCCCATGCCACTATTTGAAGAAGAGCAGGGGAGGTCTCCTTGTTGTCCTGGGCAATATTTATTGCTCAATCAACATCACCAATAAAAAATGATTATCTGGTCATTTATGTCATTGCTGTTTGTGGGACCTTGCTGCGTAAAAAAATTGGCTGTCATGCTTCCCCACATTACAACAGTGACTACACATCAAAACTACTTAATTGGCTATGAAGCACTTTGGTATGTCCTGATGTCAAGAAAGGCTCTTTATAAATGCAAGTCTTTCTTTACTTAGGCCTCTGTTTTCAAAGGCATCAAAACCTGCCTTTATCATGTCTCCGACTTTAGCCCCCAGCACCTCAGCAACAGAATTGCTAAGAGATTCTGCAACTGTATTGACTCCTCATACTGGTGCGATATTCGCCACAGATACCAGTGCTGCTGTGATCACGACCCGTGGCAGTCTGCAGACCTGAGAATGCTCGCAGTATAACAGTGGCCAAGTCTACTACATTCAAACAACTCAACTGCTCATGCTTGTGGCCCCATGAGGTCTGAATCAGAAAACAACATTTGCAAGGCCCCACTGCCACAGAAAATCTCTCTGCAACTGGCGGGCGAGTCAGTAACCACAGGACACAGATTTAAGATCATTAGCAAAAGAACCAGTGGGAAGGTGAGGAGACATTTTTCTATGCAGCGAGTTGTCATGATCTGGAATTCACTGCCTGAAAGGGCGGTGGAAGCAGAGTCAATAGTGACTTTCAAAAGGGGATTGGATAAATACTTGAAAAGGAGAAATTTGCAGGGCTATGGGGAAAGAGCAGGGGAGTGGGACTAATTGGATAGCTCTTTCAAAGAGCCGGCACAGGCATGATGGGCCAAATAGCCTCCTTCTATGCTGTATCATTCTATTATTTTATGAACAGCAGCCAACCATTCTCCACCGCACTCTGGCTCACTCCGTATTCCTTACTGTAACTCAGTAGAGGCCTTTGGGGTGCCTGTGTCAGTTTTTGGTCCTTTCTACAGAAAGAGTGGCCGATCAGAGGATTCAAGGGGGAAAAATGTGGTTGCTTTGCGCCTCCTGTTAGCGCCCTAAGAGGGTGCTAACGAGGCGCAAAGCAACTAACACCCGGGCATGATGCCGCCAACACCTCCTGCAAAATTCAGCGGAAGGTTAGCGGCGGCGCTAACTGTTAACGCCCCGTGGTGCTGCGCCACCGGCGATGAAGTCATCACCGTGCACAGCACCCCGCTTGCGCCCCAGCCGCGATCTTCGGTAGCGCCCCCTGACTTACCGCCGGACGCTATGTCAGACGGGGTCAGGGAGTCCTTTTGTTTCTCTCTCACACCTGGCAGTTATCTCTTGCCCTGCCAGTACACTTTACACCTAATCTCAGCCTATTACCATCTCATCTAGCTTCTAACACCTTTTATTGTCTCTTTTTTACTTCTTTTGTTTCTTTTATTCTTTTGTCTGATCGCAGCCCTGCCTCCGATCTATCTTTTCTTTCCAGTTTTAAAGAAGGGTTCGACCCGAAATGTCAACTCAAATTTCTGTCCACGGATGTTGCCTGACCTGCTGAGTTTTTCCAGCATTTTCTGTTGTTATTTCAACGTGGGAGATTGATGCGATTTTCACATAATTGGGCAATTGAGTTCCAGCATGTGGGAACCCATGGCCCAATTAGATTATTCAGTCTGAAACTCGCCTCCGATGTCATCATCATTGCTGCTGCATTTAAGGTCTGCAAGAAGCCTTGCTTCTTCTGCAGGCTGCCAACCTTTTGGTCTTTGCAGTGAGGGGGACCTGGAGGCAGAATGAGCAGCGGGAGACCTAAGTCTGCTCCCAGATTTGATGACGTCGCCCTGCAAGCTTTAGTGGAGGGAGCAAGAGCTAGTAAGGAGGTGCTCTTCCCTTCTTTAGAGAGGAAGAAGCCTCCCCAGCAAACGAAGGCTGTGTGGGTCCAGGTGGCCCAGGAGGTGAACTCGTTGTCCCTCATCCGCAGAACCTGGATACAGTGCAGGAAGAGGTTTCATGACCTTCTGCGCACTGGAAAAGTGAGTATGACTTTGCTATCACCCTCAATCTGATCCCCATTGCCTCTCCTCACCAGCACTCAGCTTTAGCAACCTCTTCCTCCACATCCCACTTTACACTTGACATCCCTGCACCCTTACCCATTCCCTCTCTCTCTGTGGTCACATTCACATAACTATTCGACTATGCAGCCCTCACACTCCCTATCACTCTGATGCTATGAAAACAACTTACAAAACACAGGGAGGGCCCTTGGTCTTGCCAACTCACTCCATCTTTGTCTCCTTCTAAGCATCTATGCTATGGATTCTCTACACTCACTCCTTCATTCTCACTCAAACTCCACTTGTCTCCCTCATTGCAGGAAAAGAGAGCTCACAATAAGAGAGAAAGAGCGAGGACAGGAGGAGGGCCACCCTCAGTAGACCACCTCACCCCTTGGGAGGAGGCGGTCCTGGAAATAGTGGGACTCGAGGACGATGCGCAAGTGGGGGACGGACAGATGGGTGCATCAGAGAAAGCTGGTCACAGAATAGTTTTTCATCTCTCTCATTGACATTGCACGAGTTGCTGATAATGATTCTGAAGCTCTAACAGATGGACTTATGATCATCTGCAATATGCAATGTGCATGTAACCTTAGCCTCACATCTCTGACTCTTTCCTTTACTCCCCCACAGGACCATCGCAAGCACCCGTCCCCACTATCCAGGAGGAACAGCCTGAGCCTCCAGACTCCTCAGAGGAAGCTGCAACCTCTGAGGGCGCAGCGTCAGCAGAATTCAGCCAACCCAGCAGCAGCACAGACACTCACACCTCGGTGCGCCCATCGCGAGATAGAGTAGTGTTGTCACCTGGTGTATCACAGCTCACAAGTGAGCATCAGCAGATTGTGGAGACAGGGACAGCAGTGGAGAGTCCTAGTCGGAAGGCACAGGACTCTACCAGCTCGGCTCAGCTGCATGTCGACCCTCTGCCTCTGGGTCCATCCAGAAGAACAACGGTGCTGGAACTCCAGGAACAGGTGCAGGAGTCTCTGGCAGGTTTTGTCTCCAGGGTCGCTGCGAGTGTGGAGCGAATGGAGGAGTCCATCGCGAACATGAGCAGAGCCTTTGTGGAGTCATTGGCGCATGAACGCAGCACCACGGAAAGGATGGCAACCTCCGTGGAAAGGATGGCTACAGTAGATGAGAGGATGGCTACGGCCATGGAGGAGCTAAGTCGCCAGAGTGTAGAAAACATGGTGAGTGTTCAGAATAGACTGACATCTCTGGAGGAGCGATGGTCAGCTATTGAACAGAGAAACCAGACCTTCATGGATGTCCTTCTGAGTAGGACTGCCAGTGCAGGTACGGGTCTCCATGGCCCCCCTGATGTGCAGCAAGGTTCTCTCAAGCCACTTGCAAGTGCCGAGGTGGACCTGACCCATGAGAGGGAAGTTGGTGGCAGAGAACAAGGAAGTGGGGGCTCCTCTCCAAGCGCTCACACAACCATGCCACTGCAGAGCACTTGGTCAGAGCCCCACCAGAGTCCCCACCCAACTGAGATCGGCATCTCAACCCCTGCACAGCCGCAGGATCAGCAGAGTGTTGCCGAGCCCTCACAGGTTCGCAACCCCAGAGGATGCCTGCCAAAGGTGTTGAGACAGGAGCAGCAAGAAAGTGAGCAAGGGGCCGCCACATCTGCTGAAGCCACAGGGGAAGCACCATGTAGGAGCACGCATAAGAGAAAGAAACTGCACAAATAGTCACAAGGGTAGTCACTTGGGTGAAATGGTGTGTTTATTTTTTAAATGCCATCAGTTGGTTATTGTAAATAAAAATTCTGATGACAACTGCTGCAGTTGTGGCATGTGTCATTTCACAAATGGGACTTCCACATTGAGGGCTTAGGATTACTTGCAATTGTTAGTATGGCAGTCAGAGTGCTAGGAAACCACTGGTTCTTGGCCATTGTCGATGCTCTGGTAAGAAGCTGCGAGGCAAAAGTGCTTGATTGGCTTGGCTAAGCAAATCTGGCCAAGATGAGTGCGTTCCTTGCATCCTGGGCAGCAATGTTCTCGGGTACTGCTGCCGCTGGTTGATGGGCCTCTGCAAGATGTTCATTTTCGCTCTCCTCCTCCTCCTCTTTGTCATCTGAGGAGGGTATGTGAGGAGCCACTTGGTCCTCAGGAATCTGCAAGCCACGACGTGGTGCCATGTTGTGAAGAGCACGGCAAACCACGACAATTCTGGAGACCCTGGCTGCTGAGTACTGCAGGGCTCCACCTGATCTATCCAGGCATCTGAAGCGCATCTTCAGCAAACCGATGGTTTGCTCGATTATGGATCTGGTGGAAATGTGGCTGTAGTTGTAGCTCTCCTCAGCTTCGTTGGATGGGCTCCTCAATGGCGTCATTAGCCACATCTTCAGGGGATAGCCCTTGTCTCCAAGTAGCCATCCGTTAAGTTGGTCTGGCGGACTGAAGAGCGGAGGCACACTAGACTGGCGCAGTACGAAGGAATCATGGCAACTGCCAGGGTACATGGCACAAACATGCAAAATTTCCTTCTTGTGGTCACACACCAGAAACATAGAAACATAGAATATAGGAGCAGGAGTAGGCCATTCGGCCCCTCGAGCCTGCTCCGCCATTCAATGCGATCATGGCTGATCATCCAAATTCAGTACCCTGTCCCTGCTTTCTCCCCATATCCCTTGATCCCTTTAGCCTTAAGAAATATATCCAACTCCTTCTTGAATATATTTAATGAATTGGCCTCCACCGCCTTCTGTGGCAGAGAATTCCACAGGTTCACCACTCTCTGGGTGAAGAAATTCCTCCTCATCTCAGTCCTAAATGGCTTACCCCTTATCCTTAGGCTGTGACCCCCGGTTCTGGACTCCCCGACCATCGGGAACATCCTTCCTGCATCTAGTCTGTCCAGTCCTGTCAGAATTTTATAAGTTTCAATGAGATCCCCTCTCATTCTTCTAAACTCCAGCGAGTATAAGCCCAATCGACCCAGTCTCTCCTCATACGTCATTCTGCCATCCCAGGTATCAGCCTGGTGAATCTTCGCTGAACTCCCTCCATGGCAAGAACATCCTTCCTCAGATAAGGCGACCAAAACTGCACACAACACTCAAGATGTGGTCTCACCAAGGCCCTGTACAACTGCAGCAAGACATCCTTGTTCCTGTACTCAAACCCTCGCACTACGAAGGCCAACATACCATTTGCCTTCTTAAACGCCTGCTGCACCTGCATGCTTACCTTCAGCGACTGGTGCACAAGGACACCCAGGTCTCGTTGCACTTCCCCTTCTCCCAATCTATTGCCATTCAGATGATAATCTGCCTTCCTGTTTTTGACACCAAAGCGGATAACCTCGCATTTATCCACGTTATATTGCATCTGCCATGCTTCTGCCCAATCACCCAACCTGTCCAAATCATCCTGGAGTTTCTCGGCATCACACGCCCACCCAGCTTTGTGTCGTCTGCAAACTTGGAGATATTACATCTAGTTCCCTCGTCTAGATCATTTATATATATTGTGAATAGCTGGGGTCCTAGCACTGATCCCTACGGTACCCCACTAGTCACTGCCTGCCACTCGGAAAATGACCCGTTTATTCCAACTCTTTGCTTCCTGTCTGCCAACCAGTTCTCTATCCAAGTCAATACCTTGCCCCCAATCCCATGTGCCTTAACTTTGCACACTAATCTCTTATGCGGGACCTTATCGAAAGCCTTCTGAAAGTCCAAATACACCACATCCACTGGTTCTCCCTTATCTATTTTACCAGTTACATCCTCAAAAAATTCCAGTAGGTTAGTCAGGCACGATTTACCTTTTGTAAATCCATGTTGACTTTGTCCGATCCTGTCACTATTTTCCAAGTGCTCTGCTATTACATCTTTTATAATGGACTCTAGCATTTTCCCCACTACCGATGTCAGGCTTACCGGTCTGTAATTCCCCGTTTTCTCTCTACCACCTTTTTTGAATAGTGGGGTTACATTAGCTACCCTCCAATCCATGGGTACCGTTCCAGATTCCATCGAATGTTGGAAGATGATCAGCAATGCATCTACTATTTCTATGGCCACTTCCTTAATTACCCTAGGATGTAGATTATCAGGCCCTGGGGATTTATCGGCCTTCAATCCCGAGAGAGGGGCGAGAGAGGGGGGGAGAGGGGCAGAGAGAGGGGGGGAGGGGGGAAGGGAGAGGGGGGAGGAGGGAGGGAAAGCGAGGGGGGGAAAGCGAGGGGGGGAAAGCGAGGGGGGGAAAGCGAGGGGGGGAATGCGAGGGGGGGAAAGCGAGGGGGGGAAAGCGAGGGGGGGAGCTGGAAAGAGAGAGGGGGAAGAGGGAAAGAGAGAGAGGGGAAGTGAGAGAGAGGGGAAGAGAGAGAGAGAGGAGGAGAAGAGAGAGAGAGGGGGATGTTTCACATTCTCACCCCTCTTATATTTCTAAAATGACACTATAGGGAAGAATGCATCATGACATCTCTGCAAATATATATATATTTTTTAATGTGCACAATGCACTTCAACAGTGTATCCCCACAATTGGCAAACAATGATGTAGAACAGCAATGGGAAACATTTAAAACGGTGTTCAACAGAGTGCAGAAACAATATATTCTGCTAATAGGAAAGAACAAACTAAATACTAATGAGACTCCATGGATGAATAAAGCCATAAGGAAACAACTGAGCGTAAGGAAAGAGGTATACATTAAGGGAGTGCATGATAAGGGAGAATATGAAGAGATTAGGAGAGAAGTCAAAAAAACAATTAGGGAGGCAAAGAGGAACCATGAAATTAAATTATCAAGGAACATAAAACAAAATAGTAAAATATTTTACAGACGCATTAATAAAAAAGTAAGGTTGGGATGGGAATAGGGCCATTAAGGGATAGTCAGGATAATACCACAGGTAATGATAGCAAGACGGCAGAAATATTAAATAATTATTTTGCTTCAGTATTTACCAGGGAGATAGAACAGGTGGACATAACATTGGATGGTGAGATTAGTAATGAGATAAGTGCATTTAAAATAAAAAAAGAGGGGATATTATTAAATAAACTAATCAAACTCAAAGAAGATAAAACCCCTGGTCCGGATGGATTGCATCCACGCATTTTAAAAGAATCTAGGGAAGAGATAGCAGAGGCATTACTACACATATTTAATAATTTGTTAGAAAAAGGTGTGGTGTCAGAGGACTGGCAGATAGCTAACTTAATACCGATATTTAAGAAGGGGGATAGAACATGTCCAGGGAATTATAGACTAGTCAGCTTAATATCGGTGCTAGGAAAAATAATGAAATCCCTATTAAAGGAGAAAATAGAACATCTAGAAACCAAAAACACAGTAATGAATAGTCAGTATGGATTTAAAAAGGGAAAGTCTTGCTTGACCAATCTCATTGAATTTTTTGAAGAGGTAACAGAGAGATTAGACAATGGTGATGCAGTAGATGTAATTTATCTAGATTTCCAAAAGACCTTCGATAAGGTACCCCATAATAGACTGATGAACAAGGTCAGAGAATGTGGAGTCAGGGGACAAGTAGCAGAATGGATAGCTGGCTGGCTTCAGGACAGAAAGCAGAGAGATGGGGTAAAGGGTATCTATTCACAGTGGCAGCAGGTGGGTAGTGGTGTTCCACAAGGATCAGTGCTGGGACCACTGCTGTTCACAATTTATATTAACGATTTAGACTTTGGAATCAAAAACATAATTTCTAAATTTGCGGATGACACCAAATTGGGGGCGGTGGGGATAGTCAATACTGAGGAGGACTGCGACAAATTACAGGAGGACATTAATAAACTTGCAGAATGGGCATATAGTTGGCAAATGAAGTTCAACACAGATAAATGTGAGGTATTACATTTTGGTAGGAAGAATAGGGAGGTCACTTATTACTTGGAAGGTGCGAGTCTAGGTGGGGTAAAGGTAAAAAGGGATCTCTGAGTACAAATACACAAATCACTAAAAGTTGCGACACAGGTTAGCAAGGCCATAAAAAAGCAAAGCAAACCAAGCACTAGGGTTTATTTCTAGAGGTATAGAATTGAAAAGTAGGGAAGTTATGCTAAACCTGTATCGAACCTTGGTTAGACCACACTTCGAGTACGGCGTACAGTTCTGGTCGTCATATTATAAAAAGGATATAGAGGCACTGGAGAGGGTGAAAGGATGATACCAGAAATGCGAGGGTATACATATCAGGAAAGGATTAACAGGCTGGGTCTCTTTTCTCTTGAAAAAGGAAGGCTGAGGGGTGACCTAATAGAGGTCTTTAAAATTATGAAAGGTTTTGATAGAGTGGACACAGAGAGAATCTTTCCATTTGTGAGGAAGAGCATAACTACAGGCCATCAATATAAGATAGTCACCAAGAAATCCAATAGGGAATTCAGAAGAAACTTCTTTACCCAAAGTGTGGTGAGAATGTGGAACTCGCTACCACAGAGAGTGGTTGAAGCGAATAGTACAGATGCATTTAAGAGGAGGCTAGACAAGCATATGAGGGAGAAGGGAATAGAGGGTTCTGCTGATAGATTTAGATGAGGAAAGATGGGAGGAGGCTCGAGTGGAGCATAAACGCCGGCATGGACTGGTTGGGCCAAATGGTCTATTTCTGTGCCATATATCCTATGTAAATAAGCAATATTTACATTTGAAGTTTGGTGCCTGAACCAAAAACTTACAAAACACGCCCAGCTGATCCGACCTGTCAATCACCTTACTATGCACCGCCCATCGCAAATCCCATTGGCTACCCTTCAAGACCGGCCCACACTGGTTTGGCTAGTGCGGCTGTCAATCACCCGCGGCATAAATACAAAAGCAAAATACTGTGGATGCCGGAAATCTGAAATAAAAACAGAAAATGCTGGAAATACTCAGTAGGTCAGGCAGCATCTGTAGAGAGAGAAACAGAGTTAACATTTCAGGTCGATGACCCTTCGTCAGAAAGTTTACCGTTAAAATCTGCTCGCACTGTTTCATAGAAACATAGAAGATAGGAGCAGGAGTAGGCCATTCGGCCCTTCGAGCCTGCTCCGCCATTCAACGAGCTCATGGCTGATCATCCAAACCCTAGCACCCGGTCCCTACACCGACAGCCATCCCACCCAAGCCCTATCCCTGTAACCCCGTGTATTTAATCCCCCCTAACACTAAGGGCCAATTTTTATTTTATTTTATCATGGCCAATCAACCTAACCCACACATCTTTGGACTGTGGGAGGAAACCGGAGCACCCGGAGGAAACCCACGCAAACACGGGGAGAATGTGCAAACTCCACACAGACAGTCACCCGAGGCCGGATTTGAACCCGGGTCCCTGGCACTGTGAGGCAACAGTGCTAACCACTATGCCACAGAGCAGCTGCTGACATTTCAAACTGTGACTGAAGTGAGACAGCTTGGTGATATTCAACAGAGAGCACCACTACTGTTGTATTTTAATGCATCTTCTTACCAACCCGCTGCCCGACTGTTTAAAAAATAAGGTATTTAACTTTTTAAAAGTTTTTTTGGGAATGTGGCATTTTATACACAATCTTTCCACCTCACTGCAAAAATGAGAAATCCATTGAAACCCTACAACATTTAAATCAGGCGAAAATTGATAGAGGTTTAGAGTCTGATATTGGGAGCTGGACTATAAACCCACTGACTCCATCAGCTACCTGGACTACACTTCCTCCCACCCCTCTTCCTGCAAGGACACTATTCCATTCTCCCAGTTTCTCCGTCTCCGCCGCATCTGTTCTGACGATGCCACCTTTCATATTAGTGCTTCTGATGTCTTCCTTTTTCCTCAACCGAGGATTCCCCGCTACTGTGGTTGACATGGCCCTCGACTGTGTCCGTTCCATTTCCCGCACTTCTGCTCTCACCCCGTCCCCTCCCTCCGAGAACCACGATAGGGTTCCCCTTGTCCTCACCTTTCATGACACCAGCCTCCATATTCAACGGATCATCCTCCGCCATTTCCGCCACCTCCAGCGTGATCCCAGCACCAAACCTTCCCCTCTCCTTTCAGCGTTCTGAAGGGACCGCTCCCTCCTTGACACCCTGGTCCACTCCTCAAATCACCCCCAACACCCCTTCCCCTTCTCACGGCACCTTCCCGTGCAAGCACAGGAGATGCAACACCTGCCCTTTTACCTCCTCCCTTCCCACTGTCCAGGACCCAAACACCCCTTCCACGTGAAACACCGATTTACTTGTACTTCTTGCAACTTAGTATACTGTATTCGCTGCTCACTATGCAGTCTCCTCTACATTGGGCGCCCAAACGCCCTCTATTCAGTCCGTAACCATGATCCTGAGCTTCCGGTCGCCTGACACTTTAATTCTCTGCTCCACTCCCACTCTGATCTCTCCATCCTCGGCCTCTTACACTGTTCCAACGAAGCTCTTGGAACAGCACCTCATATTTCGATTAGGCACTTTAAAGCCTTCTGGACTCAACAGCCATTTCAACAATTTCAGACTATAACCTCGTCCTCTATATTTTTTCTCTCTCACACGACAGTTGTTGATGATTCTGCCATTGCCATTCACACTTTATCTAGTCTTCTTTTCTTTCTTAACTTGTCCATTACCATCTCCTTCTGCGTTGCACCATCATCCCTTTTGTCTTTTAATCTCTCCTGCCTTCCACCCCATCAGATCTTCCCTTCTGATCTTTCCTCCCCTCATCCCTTTCCCTGCCCCTACACTTGTTTAAAAATCTATTACTTCTCTTACTTTTTCCAGTTCTGACGAAGGCTCATCGACCTGAAACGTTAACTGTTTCTCTCTCCACAATACTGCCTGACCTGCCGAGTGTTTCCAGCATTTTCTGTTGTTATCCCAGCTGTACTGTGTCCCATGCTCTCTGCAGCTGCTCGTGCTCTGGCCGTTGCTCCCTCCCCCCGCTCTCCATTGTACGCGGCCTGGGGATTTGACTGCGTGCGACCCGACAGATTGCTGCGCACCTCAGAGGGAACATTGCTCAGCACTTCCATTTTTCTTGTCGTGCATGATTTTCTCCCCTGTCCCGTCCCTTTCTTTCTTCCCCTCATGCCATGTACCATCCCACTCATGGCCTACAGTGGTTGAAGGAGGTGACTCACCACCACCTCTCAAGGGCGACTAGGGATGGGTAATAAATGCCCGTCTTGCTAGCGACTTCCATATCCTGAGAATGAATACAAAAACCACTAGGCAGTCTTCTCCTGAGCCTGTTGCCACTGCTGCTGTGGAACTAGACATTAGGACGTGGATTTGGAGGGGGAAGGTGGGTTGGCTCCCACTGGTTGAATCTGTGTGGGTTTTTACATTTTTTTATTCATTCACGGGATGTAGACGTCACTGGCAAGGCCAGAATTTATTACTCATCCCTAAAATATAACAGTTCAATCATGCATCCCAAACTTTCCTGCAGCAGGGCCTTCCACTCCCCGACTGTATCCTCAACTCAGACCATATCAACAATTCAAGAAAGACAAAAGAAATGGGTCTTTAATTTTATTTTCATACATGACTTTTTTAGTCTGATAAAAGCCTCCAATACCTTAATACAATAATTCAGATCTCCTTTAAAACATATTAACAAAAAGTAAGGTGCATGAGAGAGACACTGTACAATTGTGAAGAATACAAGAAATGTCACTTTTGGACTGGACATCAAATGTCCACTGCTGATATTTAAATAAAAGTTGCACTCTGCCACAGACGTCAAGGAAAGCAGCTCCTTATTAAAGAAAGGACTTAGTGCTGTGGGGTGCGCAGCTGTAATATCTCAGCTACACACAGGTCCAGGGCAGCAAAACACTGGGAGCATTCAAAAAGGCCTGGAGACTTCAAAATGGAAATGGCAAATGTTCAACCATGGGAGGTAGACTTTCAATAGTCATTGTTCCATTGGTACATCGGAGCACTATTTCTAGTAAAGTGCTTTCACTAGAAATAGCAAACATAAGAAAACTTCCTGCTATGTTTATGATGTCACTTGCACACAGTGACCACAGGAAATCCTCTCCTGTGGCGAGATGGCAATTTCAGTTGCAGTCTAGAGTAAGCCTGGGGTGGGGCAGTCGAGCCAGTTTTTTTCCCGGTCTCCTTAGGAAAGCTCCAGGACAGCAAAGACTGCCCCGCACAGAAGAGCCACAAGTCTGATTCCTAGTGCCGGAGGATTGGATTATGAAGAACTGGAGAAACACGTGCTCTTCAACTTTCAGGGCATGTTACAGAGGCATGAAAGATAGGAAATGATATCGATAAAGGTAATTCTAGGACACCAGTTCAAACAAAACTGTGACAGCAGGACAAGGGAGCACAGTTTCAAGCTGTGATGTCAGTAAGTTCTTCCTCATCCAAAGAGTGAAGAACACTTGGAATGGACTTCTGGGCAGGGTCATGGAGGCAGAAACCCTGGAATCATTCAAGAGGTGGTGGATGCCGTGATGGGGAACTGATGGACCAGGCCTTTCACATCACATGATCTATCTTGCACTGTGTAGGCACCTCTTCTGCAATGAATCAACCGGGGCAGAGTTGGTGCAGACATGGGCTGTACCATTAACCCTTCTGGAGGGTGGGACAGAATTTTTTTTGCGGGGGAGGGGGTCAGAGGGGCAAGGAGAGCACATATATCAAAAATAATACTAATTTTAAATATTTTGGTAGGTGCGCCAAGAAATAAACAGAAATTGATCTCCATTCTCCACTCTATAGGGGATGGCTAAACACACCAGACATAAACCCCTAGGCTGTTGACTCACTCCTTGCCATAGCAGAGTCAGATCAGACTGGGGTCTGACCCTATATTTAAAAAGGCCTCACTAAAAGGTGGATATGGGCTGGGATTAAAGAAGTTTCACCCACAGAAACTTTTAGCGTGCATCCTCTTTAACATCCAGATGAAAGAACTTTTTTTAAAAAGTAACCGTCCCACCTTAAGACACAGCCAGAAAAACAATACTAACAAATGGATTTTCAATAAAAAAACTCAATGTTACTCAAGCACGAATCATATCAATTACACCAAAGAAGCATCCGTTACAAAATCATATCGTACACCTCCCCCCATCCGTGCACACTTAAATATGTGCATTCTGCAAAGAGCTGACAGTTGTGTTTCCATAAACTGAATAAAGGAGACACGTATTATGATACATTTATATACATTATATATGTGAAGCATAAACTCGGCATAAAGCAGTTGGGCCGAATGACCGGTTTGTGCTGTAAATTCTCAATCTGCGCTCTGCCTATATTCTTTTGCCTGCTCTATAATTTAGTCCTCCCACCACTGCTTTCAGTGTGTAATTACAGGGAGGATGTCTGGTTCAAGTCAAACATTGGGTCGCGACCACCCATCTATGCTCTGACTCGGGGGGGCCAGCACTCAGCTTACATCACTAAACCCAGGGCCCCATCCAGATGCTCACACATGGCACGAGTTTGTGGTTCCAAGGTAATCATTCTTGCATATTTTTTCGAGCCAACCTCTCTTCCTTTCTCCTACCCCAGAGGCTTCACCCTTTTGAAGAGGGCAAATGTAAACATTTTTGTTCTCCTTATCCACAGGCATATTTTTGGTGAGAGCTAATTATATCTTGCATGGTCCTGTTGTTACGTGACAGTATGTGGAGGGAAAGATTTAGAAAGGGGACCTGCGAGATGTTTTTAAAGAGGGAAGTACACATGACAACATCCTCCACAATTCATTTGTCCTCCCAAATTTTCTGCCCTTACCCATTCCACCTCCCCTTACCCATTCCACCTCTCTGGAAGTGACCGATACATGTCGGGGTACAGTTCAACCAGGAGCGGCGTTTGTCTTGTGGGGGCTACTGTGCAAAGATTCAGTTCGGGGTCCCTACATTTTACTTGACAATTTTATTAAATATTACTAGATACTTAATCTGATATCAAATCCGCACATGTACGGCCGTGGAAAGGCATGTTTGCAACAGGTAATATAAAAATAGCTGGCAAAATGATCAGGGATCAGCTATTACCATGCGTAGTGGTCCTTTCACTGGATACACTCGGGGCCCTGTGCAATTGCATGGTCCTAAATGCACCCTTCCTCTCCACCCCCCCCCCACCCCGCCAAGTTCAACAAGCAGCAGCAGTCACATGCCAACGTGGCCATTCTTCATGCGTGAGCATAGGCAGGGAGTGTTGGCAGACTATTCTACTGCATGAGCATCACAACCACGCTCCATCCTATCCTCAGATAAGGCCCACAATTTAATGTGATCTCAGCGGGAGTGATCAGAATAGGGAACCCTGGCTGATTTTCCTGCTTCCGATTGTACTTGTCCTGCCTGGCGGAGACCAGTTCACTCAGCACAGGCCAAGTACTGAACCATGGACTCCTGCATTTACCCATTGTGCTCTCTGAAAAGCTTGCTGGCTTTTTTAAAAAAAGATAGAAGAGATGATAAATTACTGTTAATATGAATGGAGCAGTTACCCGGCTGTCATATGAATTAGTAGCCTAATTGTCCGTGAGGTTACACAGTCTACTGCACTTTTAATGGATATGTGCTACGATGTAGATTTTAAAAGGCACACCCCCGCCCCAAAACACATGGATTTTGATGGAAGCTAATTACGAGGGTAAAGTTTAATGGAGGACTCGGGTCCTCTGAATTGTCACTGCTATTTGCACACATATTGGTATCTCAGTCTTTCTTTGTCCGGTGTAGCGATGTTACTGTACTTCATAGGGCTTGTGAGTGGAACTGTTCATGGTGTCACTGAAATGGAGGGCCATGTTACAAAATCACCTCCTCTCAGGTAGCTTCTGACAGCAATTCTAAAACATAAAACACTGACTCAAGTGCTGGCTGAGAATAAATGTACAGATGCCACCCTCTATTTAACGTTCTGGATTGCATGGCACGCGAAGAGATGAAGACAATCTCCCTTTAAGGTTGACAGTCAATACACAATAGTAAATAGCAAATTAATGGTCCCCTACTCTCTTCAAATGCTCATTCTTCACTTAGATATGTTGCTTTACTGCCTCATTATTCCTCAACTGCAAGTGTCTAACCAGTAAAAATGGCAGATTCTAATTTAAAATAGGATTATTTTAAATATATCAACCATCATCTTATTAAAATATCTGTTATTTTCCCTCTGAACGCCTTTACAGTCTTCTTAAAGGAGCAGCATCACTGTACACGAGAGATGGCTTTAGGTAAACTCAGGTAGCAGTAAAGCCCTTTCACTGGAACTCCCTCTGCCTTGAATGCCCCCACAGAACGCATGGGCCACAACAGTCAGGTGCTACGCGTAGCTGGTGGAATCTCCCTTCCAACCTGAAGGCGCCCCATTTTATACTAAGACTGTAATCCCGCAGTAGCAGCATACCTGGTCAGCAGTGTGAGGGAGTTATTGAGTGTGGCTGGGCAGGTCACTGCCAATCACCCCTCCCTGTACAAAAAAACCAAGGCAGTGGGCAAAGTGGCCAGAAAGATGCTTTACACTGCCACTACTTTCTTTTATGTGCTCCAAACACTGTATCCAAATTGTGACAACTCCATTTTTACATTGATGATGAGCAGTCTGCACTTCCAAAGGCTCCGAAGCAGCAGCCATCTGTCCCAGCAGTTCATTAACTTAGCCAGCAGCTTCAAATATAACATCCTAAACCGTATCAACATTGTAAGCCTTTCAAAGCTGTTTTAAGTTTAGATCATTTAAGTCAGGAGTAATAAGCACCATCTGCTCTGATTAAAGAGGCAGCACACTGCAACTTCTGAACTCAAAGGGTTAAGCTTTTAAAAATTTACAAGTGGCCCTCTCAGATCATTTTGATTCAATCACATAAAATATAATTGTTTCCAAGTGTTAAATAAATCCTACACATGAGTGGCATTAAGGAGAATATTTCCCCAATTTCCATGGTCAGTTCATCGCTGAGCATATCAAAGACTGATTTTCAAAATTCACAGATCACGAGAACCCATCACAAGTTCAGGACTGCATCTTTAGTAATAACACACATTTGAATGTTTACCAGCTGCATAACTTTGACCTAGACAGTACTGGACAGACCCAAAACACATTTGGAAACAGAACTAAGCCTGTATCATAGAATCTTACAGCATAAAAGGAATCATTCAGCTTCTTAGAAAGAGCTGTCCAATTTAGTCCCAAACCCCAGCTTTTCCTCCATAATCCTGCAAATTAGTCCTCTTAAAGTACATGGCCAATTGCCTTTTGAAAGTTCCGAAGGAATCTGCTTCCACCACCCTTTCAGGCAGTGCTTTCCAGAATTTAACAGCCCTCTGAAAAATTCTCCTCGTATCCCCTCTACTTTCTGCCAATTATTTTAAATCGATGACCTCTGGTTACCGACCCATTTGCATTTATATAGTGCCTTTAATTTAGAAAAACTTCCCACATTTATAAACTAGGCCTAGTCTTTATTAGATAGATGCTGGTTACATGGATAACCTGGACCTGGTCTGTGTTAGATAGTCCCTGGTCACATTTCTAAATAGAACCTAGTCAGTTTGAGACAGACCCTGGTCGCATTTATAGACAGGACCCAATCTGTTTGAAACAGACCCTGGTTAACATTCAGAAAGGTAGGATGTTATTGCTATCCTTATAACTCTCAAAACTAGGAACTGTCTGCGTTGATCTGATCTATTTAATTTTCAGCGATCCAACGACTTTACTAAGATACCCTCAGAATATCGGTTAACACACTGGTAGCTGCACAGCAAGACTTTGAATGCAGATGTACTTTTTGTTATTTTAAATTCCCATTTTATTTCCTGTGGGGTTTTTTTCATCCCTCTTGGCCAGCTATTTAAAAAAAAATTGTTAATCAAGAATCAAAAAAGATGTGGAACACAGACCCATCCCAGACTCAGTCCTATTCCACCAACACTTTTGAGGTGGAACAATTGAGATGGGGCAAACTTCTCTTCTTGAGGTGGTGGGATAGCTCCCTCTTATGTGATATTTTAATATGCCTTGCCAGGAACACGGTCCTTCTTTTGTGATATAACCCAGGTGATAGGAAATCATTCCACTCTGCGGCACAGCCAGGCCAAGAGGAATCGCTTCCTATCTGTCAGGTATTGAGAGCAGAGGAATATATCCAAGAGAAACGGGTCTTTAATTGGAGTTGAATGTGATTAGAACCGGCAGTGCTACTTTTGTACAGTGGCCCAGTAACCCGACAGTGAACCCAGGACACTCAGCCGACTGATGTACGAGGCTTTGAGTGACTAGTCACCCTAGGTTGAAAACTCAATCTACTCAGGCTTCAAATATGGAGTCATGTTTTCTAACGGATGGATGGTTTCATCCTTTAAAGGAGCTGGACTTAATTTAGAATTGTTGGAGCAAGAATCACTATTGAGAGAAATCAAGAATGAGGGGGGCATAATCCTAAAATTAGAGATAGGGCATTTAGGAGGGAATTCAGGAAGCACTTGTTCACACAAACGATGGTAAAAATCTGAATTCTCCCCCAAAGGGGATGCTGGGTCAATTGAAATAATCAATACTAAAAGCGACATATTTTTGTTAGGTAAGGGTAGCAAATGATATAGAGCTAAGGTGTGAAATGGAATTAAGATACAGATCTGCCATGATCTAACTGAATGGCAGAACAGGCTCTAGGGGCTGAATGGCCTCCTCCTGTTCCTAATTATATGAATCTACCACCAACAATCTGCAATAGAATGTGTATTTCTTTTTACATTTAGAATGCTTAATTTCACACAGTAGTGCTCCTGCAACTGTTTGGGCTGCCATTTTGAATCAGGCTGGAACAAGGATGAAGGGACCTGCAGGGCTGACACATTCCGAGAGATCAGCTGCCACCCCAGCCGCCCAGGCACGAGGTAGAACCTGCTGGGTTAGGAGCTGCATTGCAGTAACTAAAAGGAAAAGGAGTCTGGTTTTGTTTTGTTTAGAATACACCCCAGAGCAGCAAGGGGATGGTGCAACTCGTATTTAAAAAATACAAAGGGGAGTGGAAATCATCGAGTGGTTAACGTAAAACGGGCGATAGCGAATTGGCAATCCCAAATTGGGTGTGGGTGTAAAATTGGCTGATTTGCTATCGCCCGTTTTGTGCTACTGCCTAAAATGAATTTCACTCCCAAAATGTTACAAAAAGAACATAGTAAAGCAGAAAAGATATATTACAAGAAAAATTGCTGATTTTCTGTACACACTATTTGAATAGGAATGTCCTTACGCTTCTCTTGATTTTGTCTCTGGACCATCATGCCCGGCCCAGCTAGACCGCACCCCAGAGCAGAGGTGCCTCTGCTGAACGCTCAGCTACCAAGCACACCTTTCACCAACATTCAAATTCCCCATCCCCAGGTCAGAAGGAACCAGTTTGGTTAACAATGGTAAGGAAAACTGCCCAAGGAGATATCCCTTCCCACTTTGCTCAAGGGCACCTCCTGGTGGTCTGTTCGTTACTATCACCCACAGGGGCCAGAACACCATGCCCAGGGTTAAGTCAAGAGGGGAACTCTAGAAAAAAGTCAAACAAAAAAAATCCATTCAAAATTATTTACTATATTTAGCTTTACACTGCAGTATATGTTTATACAAACGGTCAGTCCTGCTCTGCACCATCTGAGCGTGTTCCTCAGACAAGAATCCCATTTGAGAGGCCAGGGGCTCACTGGCTCTGTACAGGTCCAACAATTCGCCGGCAGCGTTTTGTGACTTGTGGAGTTCGGCGATTTTCCTGGCGGTTTCCTTTCGGAAGATGCACAGCGTCTTTAGCAGCGACTCGTGGTACCGGTCCCACATGGGCAGCACTCGGTACCCGTGGACCAGCCCCGCCTCATTGTCGATGAAGACCAGAGCCCCCTTGGATGTTCGGTGGAGGTTGTTGGTCGACCTCTCCATTACCCTGGAGTCCCACTGCAGGCTGAGCAGGTTGCTGGCCAGTCTGTCAAAGTTGGCGGTCAGATAATCAAACATGATGAGATCCGACCACTGCACCAGCTCCGGGACCTCCTGGCTTGTCACATTGGTCAGATCTTCCACCAAGGGGTGCAGCCTCCTTCTTTCCGTCCGGAGAGATGGAGGGGTCACTACGTCGGTGAGGTTGTTGATCCACTCGGTGAGGCTCACGATGGGTTTGTCCGCCCACTGTGACCCTTGGATATCCTGCCTGACCCTCAGCCACTGCTCGGCATTGATGTTGACTCTGGACAGCGCCAGGGCGGGGACGTTGCGAATGCCCAGGAGTCTGGAGAGATAGAAAGAGAGGGTCTCGCCCAGCACCTGGTCCGGGTTGATGCCGTACCTGACGCAGGCTCTGGTGCCATCCGAGAAGCTGGCCAGCCTGTTGGACACCCTCCCGCAGCCTCTCTCCAAGGACACCAGCCGGGAGGAGCGGGCTTTCAGCTGCCAGCGCTTGACGTGGAGGTCGGAAAATCCGGCGGAAGGGGAGCGATCCGCCCGATCGCTCCAGAACACAGCCTGGTCCACCACATCGGCCACCTGGACCGTGCCACCCCGGAGCGGCGAGCTGGGCCGAGCTGGTGTCGGTGCCCAGTCCCTGCGCAGGGCTCGGGGAGCGCTCCTCCTCCCCGCCTCGGAGGGCAGGGAAACGGCGAGAAGAGTTCGGAAACTTTTAGCCTTGGCCGGGGGCGAGGAGGGAGGAGAGGCGGCGCCGGGGGACTTGGAGAAGCCCAGCGAGCCCAGGAGAGAGAACAGAGCCAGAGCGGGCAGCAGGACCCTCATCCCGGGCAAGCCAGTGAGGGTGGGTCGGTGTGCGGTCTCTCTGTCCTCGGTGGCTCGCTAATCCGCAGGAGCTCAGGACTCACGCCCCGCTCCCCACATCTTCAGCTTGCGAGCCGGGCTCCTTGCTCCCTGGTCCCGTCCTCTCCGCCGGCCGGCCGACAGCTCCGAGCCTCTCGCATCGTCCTGTCCGACAGCGGGAGCGAGAGCAGCTCCCCGCCGCCGCCGATCACACGCCCGATCCTCGATCCTCGATCTCTTCTGGCGTCCACCTCCAGTGGTTGCAGCAGTTCCGCTCTCCGGGCTGGATCCGCTCCGCTCCGCTCTCACTCTGTGCTCGGGGTCTCGCTGGTTTAACCTGTCACCATGTGATCAGAGAGGGTGGGACCTCCCCGGCTCCCCTGGAAAGAGCAGCGAGCCCGGCGGTGAAAGGAACCGCACTCCTCCCGGCCCTGTGTTTACAGCAGTCGGGAGCGGTGTACAGAATAAAGCGCTCGGTTTAAGCACCACATGCAGGAGCCGCCCTCCTCTCAGCGGATTAACCCCCTCCCTCCCTCCTCTCAACGGATTAACACCCTCCCTCCCTCCTCTCAGCGGATTAACACCCTCCCTCCCTCCTCTCAGCGGATTAACCCCCTCCCTCCCTCCTCTCAACGGATTAACACCCTCCCTCCCTCCTCTCAGCGGATTAACACCCTCCCTCCCTCCTCTCAACGGATTAACACCCTCCCTCCCTCCTCTCAGCGGATTAACACCCTCCCTCCCTCCTCTCAGCGGATTAACACCCTCCCTCCCTCCTCTCAACGGATTAACACCCTCCCTCCCTCCTCTCAACGGATTAACACCCTCCCTCCCTCCTCTCAGCGGATTAACACCCTCCCTCCCTCCTCTCAGCGGATTAACACCCTCCCTCCTCTCAGCGGATTAACCCCTCCCTCCCTCCTCTCAGCGGATTAACACCCTCCCTCCCTCCTCTCAGCGGATTAACACCCTCCCTCCCTCCTCTCAGCGGATTAACCCCCTCCCTCCCTCTCAGCGGATTAACCCCCTCCCTCCCTCCTCTGAGCAGATTAACCCCCTCCCTCGCTGCCTCCTCTCAGCGGATTAACCCCCTCCCTCCCTCCTCTCAGCGGATTAACCCCCTCCCTCCCTCCTCTCAGCGGATTAACCCCCTCCCTCCCTCCTCTCAGCGGATTAACCCCCTCCCTCCCTCTCAGCGGATTAACCCCCTCCCTCCCTCCTCTGAGCAGATTAACCCCCTCCCTCCCTCCCTCCTCTCAGCGGATTAACCCCCTCCCTCCCTCCTCTCAGCGGATTAACCCCTCCCTCCCTCCTCTCAGTGGATTAACCCCCTCCCTCCCTCCTCTCAGCGGATTAACCCCCTCCCTCCCTCCTCTCAGCAGATTAACACCCTCCCTCCCTCCTCTCAGCGGATTAACCCCCTCCCTCCCTCTACTGAGCAGATTAACCCCTCCCTCCCTCCTCTCAGCAGATTAACCCCTCCCTCCCTCCACTGAGCGGATTAACCCCTCCCTCCCTCCTCTCAGCGGATTAACCCCCTCCCTCCCTCCACTGAGCGGATTAACCCCTCCCTCCCTCCTCTCAGCGGATTAACCCCCTCCCTCCCCCCTCTGAGCAGATTAACCCCCTCCCTCCTCTCAGTGGATTAACCCCCTCCCTCCCTCCTGTCAGCGGATTAACCCCCTCCCTCCCTCCTCTCAGTGGTTTAACCCCCTCCCTCCCTCCTCTGAGCAGATTAACCCCTCCCTCCCTCCTCTCAGCGGATTAACCCCCTCCCTCCCTCCTCTCAGCGGATTAACCCCCTCCCTCCCTCCTCTCAGCGGATTACCCCCTCCCTCCCTCCTCTGAGCAGATTAACCCCCTCCCTCCCTCCTCTGAGCAGATTAACCCCCTCCCTCCCTCCTCTCAGCGGATTAACCCCCTCCCTCCACTGGGCAGATTAACCCCTCCCTCCCTCCTCTCAGCGGATTAACCCCCTCCCTCCCTCCACTGAGCGGATTAACCCCTCCCTCCCTCCTCTCAGCGGATTAACCCCCTCCCTCCCTCCTCTCAGCGGATTAACCCCTCCCTCCCTCCTCTCAGCGGATTAACCCCCTCCCTCCACTGAGCAGATTAACCCCTCCCTCCCTCCACTGAGCAGATTAACCCCTCCCTCCATCCTCTCAGCGGATTAACCCCCTCCCTCCCTCCTCTCAGCGGATTAACCCCTCCCTCCCTCCTCTCAGCGGATTAACCCCCTCCCTCCCTCCTCTCAGCGGATTAACCCCCTCCCTCCACTGAGCAGATTAACCCCTCCCTCCCTCCACTGAGCAGATTAACCCCTCCCTCCCTCCTCTCAGCGGATTAACCCCCTCCCTCCCTCCTCTCAGCGGATTAACCCCTCCCTCCCTCCTCTCAGCGGATTAACCCCCTCCCTCCTCTCAGCGGATTAACCCCCTCCCTCCCTCCTCTCAGTGGATTACCCCCCTCCCACCCTCCACTGAGCGGATTAACCCCTCCCTCCCTCCTCTCAGCGGATTAACCCCTCCCTCCCTCCTCTCAGTGGATTAACCCCTCCCTCCCTCCACTGAGCGGATTAACCCCTCCCTCCCTCCTCTCAGCGGATTAACCACCTCCCTCCCTCCACTGAGCGGATTAACCCCTCCCTCCCTCCTCTCAGCGGATTAACCCCCTCCCTCCCTCTGAGCAGATTAACCCCTCCCTCCCTCCTCTCAGCGGATTAACCCCCTCCCTCCCTCCTCTCAGCGGATTAACCCCCTCCCTCCCTCCTCTGAGCAGATTAACCCCTCCCTCCCTCCTCTCAGCGGATTAACCCCCTCCCTCCCTCCTCTCAGCGGTTTAACCCCCTCCCTCCCTCCTCTGAGCAGATTAACCCCTCCCTCCCTCCTCTCAGCGGATTAACCCCCTCCCTCCCTCCTCTCAGCGGTTTAACCCCCTCCCTCCCTCCTCTGAGCAGATTAACCCCTCCCTCCCGCCTCTCAGCGGATTAACCCCTCCCTCCTCTCAGCGGATTATTTCCCTGTGCACTGCTTAACAACTTTTTGAAAAGATAGATTGAGTTTCCTCCCCATTCACCCTCTCCCGCCCCAACTTTGCAATGATGAAAATTAAGAAACTGTCTCCATAGGGTCAGTAATTAGAGGACACAGATTTAAGATAATCGGCAAAAGAACCAGATGGGGAGAGGAGGAGAATGTTTTTTAACGCAGCGAGTTGTTGTGATTGTGTAAATCACTGGTTGGGCTTGGTTGGAGTATTGTGTCCAATTCTGGGTACCCCACTTTAGGAAGGATGTCGAGGCCTTGGAGAGGGAACGGAGGAGAGTGACGGGAATGGTCCCAGGGACGAGGGACTTCAGTTGTGTGGAGAGACTGGAGAAGCTGGGGTTGTTCTCCTTAGAGCAGAGAAGGCTAAGTGGAGATTTAATAGAGGCGTTCAAAATTATGAGGGGTTTTGATAGAGTAAATAAGGAGAAACTGTTTCCACTGGCAGGAGGGTCGGTAACCAGAGGACACAGATTTAAGATAATCGGCAAAAGAACCAGAGGGGAGATGAGGAGACTGTTTTTTACTCAGCGAGTTGTTGTGATCTAGAATGCACTGCCTGAAAGGGCGGTGGAAGCAGATTCAATAGTAACTTTCAAAAGGCGAATTGGAGAAATACTTGAAGGGAAAAAATTTTGGGGAAAGAGCAGGGAGAGCGGGACTAATTGCACAGCACTTTCAAAGAGCCGGCACAGGCACGATGGGCCGAATGGCCTCCTTCTGTGCTGTAAGATTCAGTAACAGAGCGACACTGAGCTAGGAAACTGAATCGATCCCTAATCAACCCCCTCCCTCCCTCCTCTCAGCGGATTAACCCCTCCCTCCCTCCTCTCAGCGGATTAACCCCTCCCTCCCTCCTCTCAGCGGATTAACCCCTCCCTCTCTCCTCTCAGCGGATTAACCCCTCCCTCCCTCCTCTGAGCGGATTAACCCCTCCCTCCCTCCTCTGAGCGGATTAACCCCTTCTTCCCTCCTCTGAGCAGATTAACCCCCTCCCTCCCGAGCGGATTAACCCCTCCCTCCCTCCTCTCAGCGGATTAACCCCTCCCTCCCTCCTCTGAGCGGTTTAACCCCTCCCTCCCTCCTCTGAGCAGATTAACCCCCTTCCCTCCCGAGCGGTATAACTCACTCCTCTGTGCGGATTAACCCCTGCCCTCATTTGCAGTTTAATCCCCGCCCTCCCTCCTCCGCGGTTCTAAACCCCCTCCCCCCCTCCCTCCGTGATTCTAACCCCCCTCCCTGGTTCTAAACCCCCTCCCTCCCTCCTCCGCGTTTCCAATCCCCTGCCTCCTCCCCTCCCTTCCTCTCCCCCACCCTTCCTCCCCTCCCTCCCTCTCACGCTCCATTCCTCTCCTTCCCCCTCCCTTCCTCTCCCTCCCTCTCTCTGCCTCCCTTCCTCCCTCGCCCCTCATTCCCTTTCTCCTCCCTCTCCCCTCCCTCCCTTCCTCTCCCCGTCACACTCCCCCTTCCTTCCTCCTCCCCCTTCCACCCTCCCTCCCTCCCTCCCTCCCTCCTCCCCCTCACCCCTCCCTCAGGAATGACGTATGAGGAGAGATTGGGTCGATTAGGCTTATATTCGCTGGAGTTTAGAAGAATGAGAGGGGATCTCATTGAAACTTATAAAATTCTGACAGGATTGGACAGACTAGATGCAGGAGGGATGTTCCCGATGGTTGGGGAGTCCAGAACCAGGGGTCACAGTCTAAGGATAAGGGGTAAGCCATTTAGGACAGAGATGAGGAATTTCTTCACCCAGAGAGTGGTGAACCTGTGGAATTCTCTACCACAGAAGGCGGTGGAGGCCAATTCATTAACTATATTCAAGAAGGAGTTGGGTATATTTCTTAAGGCTAAAGAGATCAAGGGATATGGGGAGAAGGCAGGGACAGGGTACTGAATTTGAATGATCAGCCATGATCTCATTGAATGGCGGAGCAGCCGCGAGGGGCCGAATGGCCTACTCCTGCTCCTATCTTCTATGTTTCCCTCCTTCCTCCCTCTCCCCTCCCTTCCTCACCCCTTCCTCCCTCACTCTCCCCTCCCTCACTCTCCCCCTCCCTCCCTCCCTCTTCGCTCCCTCTCCCCTCCCCCTCCTTCCGCTCCCTCCCCATTCCCTCCCCCTCACTCCCTCCCTCTCCCTCTCCCTTCCTCTTCTCCCTCCTTTCCTCCCTCCCAACTCCCTCCCTTCCTCTCTCACTCCTCCCGCTCCCCCTCCCTCCTTCCTCCCCTCCCTCCCCCCTCCCTCCCTCTCCCCTCCGTTCCCCCTCCCTCCATCTCCCCTCCCTCCATCTCCCCTCCCTCTCCCCTCAATCCCTTCCTCCGTCTCCCCTCCCTCCCTCTCCCCTCCCTCCCTCCCTCTCCTTCACTCCCTCCCTCTCTCCCTTCCTCCGTCCCTCTCTCTCCACTCCCTCCCCTCCCCCTTCCTCCCTCTCTCTCCCCTCCCCCTTCCTCCCTCTCTCCCCTCCCCCTTCCTCCCTCCCTCTCCCCTCCCCTTCCTCCCTCCCTTTCCCCTCCCCCTTCCTCCCTCCCTCTCCCCTCCCCTTCCTCCCTCCCTCTCCCCTCCCCCTTCCTCCCTCCCTCTCCCATTTCCTCCCTCTCCCCTCCCCCTCCCTCCCTCTCCCCCTTCCTCCCTCTACCCTCTCCCTTCCTCCCTCTCCCCTCCCCCTTTCCTCCCTCTCCCCTTCCTCCCTCTCCCCTCCCCCTTACCCCTACTCCCTCCCCCTCCACCCCTCCCTCTCCCCCTCCCTCCCTCTCCACTCCCTCTCCCCCTTCATTCCCTCTCCCGCCTTCCTCCCTCCTCCCTTCCTCCATCGCCCCCCCTTACTCACTCTCCCCCCTTTCCCTCCCTGGTTCTAACTGCCATCCCTCCCTCCTCTGCGTTTTCAATCCCCTCCCTCCTTCATCCTCCCCTCCCTTCCCCCTTCCTCTCCCCCACCCTTCCTCCCCCTGCCCCTCCCTTCCTCCTCCCTCTCCCTCCCTTTCCCCTCACCATCCTCCCTTTCCCCTCACCATCCTCCCTTTCCCCTCCCTCTCCTCCCCCCTCTCCTCTCCCCTTCCTCCCTCTCCCCTCCCTCACTCTCCCCTCCCTCATTCTCCCCTCGCCTTCCTCCCTCCCCTCCCTCCCTTCTTTCTTCCCTCTCCCCTCCCTCCCCCCTCCCCCTTCCCCCCTCCCTCCCCATCCCTCCCTCTCCCTCCTTCCCTCCCTCTCCCTCCTTCCCTCCCTTTCCCCCCTTCCCTCCCTCTCCCCTCCCTCCCTCTCCCTCCCTCCCTCTCCTCCCTCCCTCTCCCCTCCTTCCCTTCCCCTCACCCCTCCTTCCTTCTCTCCCCACTCCCTCCCTTTCTCCCTCTCCCTTCTCTCCCTTTCTCCCTCTCCCCTCCCTCCCTTTCTCCCTCTCCCTTCCCTTCCTTTCTCCCTCTCTCCTCCCTCCCTTTCTCCCTCTCCCCTCACTCCCTTTCTCCCTCTCCCCCCTCCCTTTCTCCCTCTCCCCTCCCTCCCTTTCTCCCTCCCTCCCTCTCCCCTCCCTTCCTTTCTCCCTCCCTCCCTCTCCCCTCCCTTTCTCCCTCTCCACTCCCTTTCTCTTTCTCCATCTCCCCTTCCTCTCTCCCCCTCCCTTCCTCTCTCCCCCTCCCCTCCCTTCATCTATCCCCCTCCCCTTCCTTCCTCCCTCCCTTCCCTCTCCCCTCCCTCCCCTTTCCCTCACTCCCTTCCCCCCCTCTCCCCCCCTCCATTTCCCCCTCTCCCCTCCCTTTCTCCCTCTCCCCTCCCTCCCTTTCTCCCTCTCCCCTCCCTCTCCCCTCCCTCCATCCCTTTCTCCCTCTAACCTCCCTTTCTCTTTCTCCATCTCCCCTTCCTCCCTCTCCCCTCCCTTCCTCTCCCCCTCCCCTCCCTTCCTCTCTCACTCCCCTCCCTTCTTCTCTCTTCTCCCCTCCCTCAGCTCCCTTCCTCCCTCTCCTCTCCCTCCCTCTCCTCCCTCCTTTCCTCTCTCCCCTCCCTTCCTCTCTCCCCCTCCCTCCCCCACCCTCCCCCTCTTCCCCTCTCCTCTTTCCCCCTCCCTCTTCCCCCTCCCCTCCCCTCTTTCTGCATCCCTCTCTCTCCCTTCCTCTCCCCCTCCCCTCCCTTCGTCTCTTACCCTCCCCTCCCTTCCTCTCTCCCCGCTCCCCTCCCTTCCTCTCTCCCCCTCCCCTCCCTTCCTCTCTCCCCCTCCCCTCCCTTCCTCTCTCCCCCTCCCCTTCCTTCCTCTCTCCCCTCCCCTCCCCTCCCTCAGCTCCCTTCATCCCTCTCCCCTCCCTCCCTCCTTTCCTCTCTCCCCTCCCTTCCTCTCTCCCCCTCCCTCCCCTCCCGCTCTTCACCCTCCCCTCTTTCCCCCTCCTCCTCTTCCCCCTCCTCCTCTTCCCCCTCCCCTCCCCCTCGTTCCCCCTCCTCCTCTTCCCCCTCCCCTCCCCCTCTTCCCCTCCCCTCCCCCTCTTTCCCCTCCCCTCCCCCCTCTTTCCCCTCCCCTCCCCCTCTTTCCCCTCCCCTCCCCTCTTTCCCCTCCCCTCTTTCCCCCATCCCTCTCTCTCCCCTCCATCCCTCTCCCCTCCCTTCATCCTTCATCCTTCTCCCCTCCCTCCCTCCCTCTCCCCTCCTTCCCTTCCTCTCCCCTGCCTCCCACCATCTCCCTCCTTTCCTCACCTCTCCCTCCCATCCTCCCTCTCCCCTCCCGCCTCTCCCCTCCCTCCTTCTCTCTCCCCCCCCTTCCTCCCTTCCCTTCCTCTCCCCTCCCTTCCTCTCTCCCCCTCCCTTCCTCGCTCCCCTCTCTCCCTCCCTTCCTCTCTCCCCTCTCTCCCTCCCTTCCTCTCTCCCCTCTCTCCCCTCCCTTCCTCTCTCCCCTCTCTCCCCTCCCTTCCTCTCTCCCCCTCCCCCTCTTTCCCCCCTCCCCTCCCCCTCTTTCCCCCTCCCCTCCCCCTCTTTCCCCCTCCCTCTTTCCCCCCTCCCTCTTTCCCCCCTCCCCTCCCCCTCCCCTCTTCCACCCTCCCCTCTGCCCCCTCCCCTCCCCCTTCCTCATTTACCCCCTTCCTCTTTCCCCTTTCCTCCTTCCCCCTCCCTTTCTTCTTCCCCCTCCCCCTCCCTTTCTTCTTCCCCCTCCCCCTTCCTTTCTCCTTCCACCCTCCCCTTCTGCTCTTCCCCCTCCCCTTCCGCTCATCCCCCTCCCCTTCTGCTCTTCCCCCCTCCCCTTCCGCTCTTCCCCCTCCCCTTCCGCTCTTCCCCCTCCCCTCTTCCCCATCCCTTCCCCCTCTTCCCTCCCCATTTCCCTTTCCCCACCCCTCCCCCTTTCCCCATCCCTCCCCCTTTCCCTTTCCCCATCCCTCCCCCTTTCCCCCATCCACCCCCCTTTCCCCATCCCCCTTTCCCCATCCCCTCCCCCATCCACCCCCTTTCCCCATCCCCCTTTCCCCATCCCCTCCCCCATCCCCTCCCCCCATCCCCTCCCCCTCTTTCCCCATCCCCTCCACCTCTTCCCCCTCCCCTCCCTATCTTTCCCCCCTCCCCTCCCCATTTTTTCTCCCTCCCCACCCCCTCTTCCCCCTTCCTCCCTCTCTACTTCCCTCCCCCCTTCCTCCCCCTCCTTCCTCCCCCTCCCTTCCTCCTCCCCCCTCTCCTTTCTCCTCCCCCTTCCTTTCTCCTTCCCCCTCCCCCCTTCCTTTCTCCTTCCCCCTCCCCCCTTCCTTTCTCCTTCCCCCTCCCCCCTTCCTTTCTCCTTCCCCCTCCCCCTTCCTTTCTCCTCCCCCTCCCCCTTCCTTTCTCCTCCCCCCTCCCCCCTTCCTTTCTCCTCCCCCTCCCCTCTTCCTTTCTCCTCCCCCCTTCCTTTATCCTCCCCCCTCCCCCTTCCTTTCTCCTCCCCCCTCCCCCCTTCCTTTCTCCTTCCCCCTCCCCCTTCCTTTCTCCTTCCCCCTCCCCCCTTCCTTTCTCCTTCCCCCTCCCCCCTTCCTTTCTCCTTCCCCCTCCCCCTTCCTTTCTCCTCCCCCTCCCCCTTCCTTTCTCCTCCCCCCTTCCTTTCTCCTCCCCCCTCCCCCCTTCCTTTCTCCTCCCCCTCCTCCCCCTCCCCCCTCCCTTTCTCCTCCCCTCCCCCCTTCCTTTCTCCTCCCCCCTCCCCCCTTCCTTTCTCCTCCCCCTCCTCCCCCTCCCCCCTCCCTTTCTCCTCCCCTCCCCCCTTCCTTTCTCCTCCCCCTCCCCCTCCCTTTCTCCTCCCCCCTTCCTTTCTCCTCCCCCCTCCCCCCTTCCTTTCTCCTCCCCCTCCTCCCCTCCCCCCTCCCTTTCTCCTCCCCTCCCCCCTTCCTTTCTCCTCCCCTCCCCCTTCCTTCTCCTCCCCCTTCCTTTCTCCTCCCCTTCCTTTCTCCTCCCCTTCCTTTATCCCCCCTCCTTCCTTTCTCCCCCCTCCTCCCCCTTCCTTTCCCCCCCTCCTCCCCTTCCATTCTCCCCCCCTCCTCCCCCTTCCTTTCTCCCCCCTCCTCCCCCTTCCTTTCTCCCCCCTCCTCCCCCTTCCTTTCTCCCCCCTCCTCCTTCCTTTCTCCCCCCTCCTCCTTCCTTTCTCCCCCCCTCCTCCTTCCTTTCTCCCCCCCTCCTCCCCCTTCCTTTCTCCCCCCTCCTCTCCCTTCCTTTCTCCCCCCTCCTCCCCTTCCTTTCACCCCCCCTCCTCCCCCTTCCTTTCTCCCCCCTCCTCCCCCTTCCTTTCTCCCCCCCTCCTCCCCTTCCTTTCTCCCCCCCTCCTCCCCCTTCCTTTCTCCCCCCTCCTCCCCCTTCCTTTCTCCCCCCTCCTCCCCCTTCCTTTCTCCCCCCTCCTCCCCCTTCCTTTCTCCCCCCTCCTCCCCCTTCCTTTCTCCCCCCTCCTCCCCCTTCCTTTCTCCCCCCACCCCCTTCCTTTCTCCCCCCTTCCTTTCTCCCCCCACTTCCTTTCTCCCCCCTTCCTTTCTCCCCCCTTCCTTTCTTCCCCCCCTTCCTTTCTCCCCCTTCCTTTCTCCCCCCTTCCTTTCTCCCCCCTTCCTTTCTCCCCCCTTCCTTTCTCCCCCCCTTCCTTTCTCCCCCCTTCCTTTCTCCCCCCTTCCTTTCTCCCCCCCTTCCTTTCTCCCCCCCTTCCTTTCTCCCCCCTTCCTTTCTCCCCCCCTTCCTTTCTCCCCCTTTCCTTTCTCCCCCCTTCCTTTCTCCCCCCCTTCCTTTCTCCTCTCCCCCTTTCCTTTCTCCTCCCCCCTTCTTTTCTCCTGCCCCCCCTTCCTTTCTCCTCCCCCTTCCTTTCTCCTCCCCTTCCTTTCTCCTTCCCCTCCTCCCCCTTCCTTTCTCCTTCCCCTCCTCCCCCTTCCTTTCTCCTTCCCCTCCTCCCCCTTCCTTTCTCCTTCCCGCCTCTCGCCCCTTCCTTTCTCCTTCCCGCCTTCTCCTTCTCCCCTCTTCCTCCTTCTCCTTTCCCCCCTTCTCCTTCTCTCACCTCCTTCTCCCCCTGCCTCCCTCCCTCCCCCCTTTCCCCCTCCCCCTCCTTTCTCCTTCCCGCCTTCTCCTTCTCCCCTCTTCCTCCTTCTCCTTTCCCCCCCTGTTCGGGACTTATTACATGCAGGTGGCACCCGCTAGTGGTAGTTATTGTATAGCAGTGTGTTATTTGACCTTCTTCCTGTCTGCCCCGGAAGTAGTATTCCAGGGAGTGTTTGCTGAGTTGTGAACAAAGCCCACATGAGGCAACCATTCTCAATCCTCCTCCATCCTTCCTTATACGCTAGGCAAGATGCAATGTCTGTGAGTATCCTTGTTTAGTAACATGACAACAACCTTGTCGGTATAGTATTTTGACAATACTCTGTCCATAAGAAGTTTATTAGCTGTTAGCTACCGAGGTTTAGCTTCAGTGCTATTTACTTATACAGTTCGTCTATCCTGTTTTCATAAACATGTTTGTATCTTATGTAACATCTAATGTATAGTACTCAGCTCTGTGTACAAAACATACTTTGTCTTTGTTTACAGTTTCACAATTTTATTCAAGTAAAGCTTCAAAACCGCACCCTGTTTCTCGAGGAGTTATTTGAATGAGTGTTTAGCTGACTGGATAACTGGATAGGAGTACATCTAGCGAGACCAGTACACCCCCTTCTCCTTCTCTCATGTCCTTCTCCCCCTTCCTCCCTCCCCCTTCCCCCCTCCCCCCTCCCCCCCCTCCCCTTCCCCCCTCTCCCCCCTCCCCCTCCCCCTCCCCCCCTCCCCCTTTCCCCCTCCCCCGTTTCCGCATCCCCCCTTTCCCCCCTCCCCTTCTCCCCCCTTCCCCTTCTCCCCCCTTTCCCCTTCCCCTTCTCCCCCCTTCCCCTTCTCCCCCTTTTCCCCTCCCCTTCTCCCCCCTTTCCCCCTCCCCTTCTCCCC